>NW_010333005.1:0-838 GCF_000700745.2 Antrostomus carolinensis | reverse complement strand
CCGCGGCTCCACCGCGGGGTACAAAGGGGAAAATAAAAGGGGAGCCTGCGGAACGAAAATCCCGGTCCCCTCCGCTAATCCGGCGAGCAACACGCCTTCCCACTCCAACTCGAGCATACCTATCAGCGAAAGTGTTGCAGCCGGCAACAGCCGCCTCCTCCCCGCACGTTCAAAAGGCGCCCGAGCCCCGCGGCTTCGCCAGGGAAGGCAGACCGCGGCTTCGCCAGGGAAGGCAGCGGATTTCCACGGCACGCTCGCTAACTTGCGGGGAACGAGCAAAGAATCGGGAAGTCCCACCTAGCCGCTGTCAGCAACTTTTGCAATGAAGTCCTAATTATTTTGGTAAAAACACAGTAACGCACAGATACGGAGGTAAAGCCAGGCAGCTGAGAAACACCTTTCTTTCCTCGCGTGTTAAAACGGTCCCGTTTTTCCTGTTGCACACAAAAGGGACACCCGGCACCAGCTACGAGAACCGCCGCACTCACCTCCCGGCTTCTTTCTTCTTTTCCTTCAAAGGTGGCGGTGAAATCAGTCAGTAAAAGTCACCCAGCATAGAGAGGGCTTCCCCGGCTCTCTCCTGGCCGCTCCTGTGTCGCTGCCGCGGTCGCTGCCGCAGCCCCAGAGCTGCTTTTCACTCCTCTGCGAGGCTCATCGGCACTTGCCAACAATGAGCTGTGTTTCTTACCCAGCTTTGGCCACGGCTAATATAGGATTTCAGAAGGGAGGAGCAAAACCCTTACAGCAACCAGAAGTAAAACCTGGAGCAAGCGAGGGGGAAGGAAAAAAAAAGAAAAAGAAAAAACCCACCCAACACCCAGCGTGCACACACACACGC
>NW_010333004.1:0-9133 GCF_000700745.2 Antrostomus carolinensis | reverse complement strand
AGCGACTTCCAGCCAGATGATTATTTTATGGAGTCCTCAGAAGTCCAAAGTTATGTGTGTTTGTTAAGCACCGTAACGCTGAGTTTATTTAATGTGGTTTTAACTGCCGCACGCTTTTATAAATCAAAATAATTAAAAATAATAAATTTGAAGGTTAAACAACAGCCTGCGCTGTGGCAAAGAGGAGAGAGAATGTCTCGGGGCTGTGTTTGCAGGGAGGGAAGTAGGGGTTCCCGACGGCTGCCTCTGCCGCCGTCACATCGCTTGGGGACGCGGGCAGGTTTCAGGCTGGTGTAGCAGGGGAAGGGCAGTGCCAAAGTCCGGACTGCGGCACTGCCGGATCTTTTCACACCCTGTCAAGGCCAGCATGAGGAAAAGCACATCCGAGGGGCAGTGGCAGCCCCAGTTGTGTCTTCACAACAGCTCAAGATCTCTGGTTCTCTTCCCTTCTGGTTTCAAAGCACCTACAGACACTTGGGTTTGCCATCCTCCTCATAGGATTTTCCGGCTATCGATATTCTTCTTGTTGCAGGGCATTTCTATTGATGCCACATCTCAGCTTGCATTATTTACACAGAGCTATCGAACCTGTCCCAGTATTCAGGACAGCCTGACAGAACCCAGCCTCCCTCTTTAAAGGTTAAACAGGCCAGGTCCCCTCATAACGTGGGCTTGGGGCTTGGGAAAAGCAGGGCTCTGAACAGCTCCCTCCCCCCACTGCCCCCCTTCTCATTTGAGCTCAGAAAGGTTACCCTGAGGCGCCTGGGACTGGGAAGTGCGGGGTGCTGGAGAGTGTGTGTGTCTCTTTAAATGCTCTTTGTGTCAGCGTGATAAGGAATTTGATGGCTTTATCAGAAATACCAAAGCTTTATTTAGCAGGGTGAGGCGAGCGCCACTCGGCTCCGTACAATCTGCTGATAAATTGGAAAAAAAAAAAGAAAAAAAGAAAAAAAAAAAAGAGGCAGTGCAGGGAGGAAAGTCGAAACTTTCCCTGATTGCGTTTGGGCACGGCCCAGCTGCCAGGGGACGTGGAGCTGGGCAATTCCCTGCCCAAACGCAGCCACGCTGGATGGTGAGGCCAGGTGTGTATTAGTGTCCTTGCATGAGACCAGAGCTCTTCTGAAGGACAGAAACAACTTGGTTTTATCCCAATTCATCTTTTGGTGTCCCCACTGTTCACCTAGTCATATCTCTCACATACTGCCTTTTCTTATCTTGTACCCACTTTGCTGTATGTCTCATCTTCCCTGTCACCTCTGCCCGTGGTACTCAAGCATTTTTGGACAACATCTGGTGTATGATGTATGAAAGCTTTAGTATTCTTCCTCCATCCTTCAGGGTGTGGATCTCAACAAGAGGTTTGAGTTTGGCTGCTCTCTGGGTCTCATCTCCTTTCCCTGGAGTCTGCCTGCCAGATCATATAAGTGGGAGCCACAGGCAAGGTGGGAAAGGAGAGGTGTCTTACGGAGTCATTGGGCACAGTGTGGAGGGGACTTCTGCAAAGCATCCCTTCTGCACGGATAGGAGGCCAGCACAGGACTGGCAGGGAGCTCAGAGTGGGCATGGGAAACACCTCCCAGCTCATGTCTCTGTCCCAGCCTGGATTACTGATCCAGCTGCAGGACAAGCTGGCATCTGAGGGGCATATCCACCCCTGACTCTTGCTGTCCTCCCAGTGTCCCACTGAGCTGGAGAGGATGTTTGCCAGTGCTAACTCCAGTGCTCCTTCTGACAGTGGCCATACCTTGGAAGGGGAGTAGACTTGATTGAAGAGCTAGTTTGGGTGAGCTGCTGCTCTCCCAGAGCAGAGATACGTGATCTGGTTTAGGCTGTGGCAGATCACCCTACTGCGGGGACCCCCTGCAGCGCGGGCAAAACCCAGTCAGAGGAATCGTCCCTTCTGGCCGCTGCTGGTGGGTTTAGGGCAGGCAGGGCTGAGTGAGGAGGCTGGGAGCATGACCCCATCCTGCTGGCATTGGGTAATGCTTGTGCTGCTTTGCTTCTGAATGGGCTGAATCTTGATTTGGTGGTTAAATCACAGAACTGGGTGTCCAGCCTCCCAGTCTCCAGCCACAGCTCTTCCATCAGCTCTCCCATGGAAAGGTGCTGCCTCCTCCTTGCCCCTGGGAAAGCGCTGTGTGCACAGGAGCAGAGCAGCACGCGGGGTTGCGGCAGAGCAGGAAGAAGCATACGAGGTTTTCCAAAGGATGCTCATTGCCATGGCTCCACCAAGGTCAAAGCCTCACTGAAATGAGTCTGGCCCCGTGTTTCTGTAGCACTTTGAGATCCGAGTTATGAAGAGCTAGAGACAGACCCAGTATTTCTCCTGATTTGTGTTTATCATTAACACATGACATCTATTATATATCGTTACCATGTTTTGTTGTTCATCGCGTGCCTGCAAGCAGGCCACACACATTGTGACAGTTCTGGTCCCTTCCTGATCTCGTGCCTCCACACCTTTTCTTTCCATCCTTCTGTTCATTCTTACCCCTCCTCTTTCCTTTCTCTCTCTCTTTTGATTTTTCCTCCCTCCTCAGCTTGCACGCACGCACACACACAAACACATACACATACAGAGCCCTTTCACAGTTGGATCATCTGTTCTTGGCTCTCGCCCACATCTCTTTTTGATGTGGTTTCTAGAGGGTTTGGGCCAAGTCCCCCATTTCTCTCTCTGTCATCAGGAAGCCTGCTGCAGCCTCTGATTCCAGCCGGATCTGGTTAACTCTCTCTTAGGAAACCTTGCCACCTACCAGAGTAAGACTGGTGCTGGAAAGGGGAAAGAGGGCTTGAGCTGCTCCAAGTTACAGCCTGATGTTCTGGACAGTGGTTTACACTAATGTCCCTGGGCACAGAACAGGGTCCTGAGCTGATGCAGCACAGGGTGTCTGGAGGCACTGGCTGTAGAGCTGCTCATTTAGAAGATGTGTTTCCCTTGGTGGGGTTGTGTGGTGCTTCTCTGCACAGCTGGCTGTGGAAGGGCAGCGCCCAGAGCTCTAGGCAGGGCTGTGGCTCTCGGCTCTCACTCTGGGGCTTCTGGTGAGGATGTAAAGCACATTCAATATTGGTCTCAGCTGGGGCATCTTTTGCTTGAAGCTCTGTCTAGTGCATTGCTGTCCCTCTACTCCTGTGTGGGAGGGCAGCGTGCTCACTTCAGCAGCAAGTCAGAGAGAACCTGGTCCCCAGGAGATGCAGCTTTCACTTCTACGGGCTGTTCATCCTCCTCTGGAAGGCCACATAAAGATGGTGTAATTGTGCATGTGAGAGGGTGAGTAGACAAGTTTAGAAGAGGCAATTAACAGCAATTAGGGTTAAATGACCCCTCTTCTCTGGCAGGCTTCAAAGATCCCAGGTCACTTTGGGAAGAGAGGCTTTCCTGAGTGCTCCTTGTCTGGTTTCCCTCTCTGCGGCAGCATCGCAGCTGGCTGCGCTCAGAAGTGCGTTGGAGTCCCCTGGGGGCTGCTGTTAAGAGTTGTGCTTTCAGCACAGAGTGGCTGGATGGGACAAGAGGACAGAGGCAGAGGACAGAGCCCTCTCTTCTCAACACCCTTCTTGTGAACTGCCTGCTAGAACTGCCGTTGTGGCTTGACTCAAATCCTGTTAAGTCGGCAGCAAAACTTTCACCAGCTTCAGTCCATGGGCCAGTAAAGAGCAAACATTTTCAGTCAGGTCAGTTCCAGGGCCAGGGATGGGTTTAGGAAAGAAATACCTGAGAGACAGTTTGCTTTGCTAAAAGGGGGAGGGAAGTGAGAGTAGATTGCTTTGGGCATGGGTAATGGGGCATGGAGACCTCGCTGACTCAGCCAGCACTGCGAACCCTGTCCTGGTCGCTCAAGCTGTGGCCGCTTGTCTGAAATGAGCCCATCATCTCAGCCTGCTCCCCAGCAGGCTCGTGTCCCCTGCCACAAAGAGTCTTTCCATGTGGCACTAACTGGCCCTTGCTGGCTGTACCAGCCAGGAGCTGGGGCCGGAGGGGCTGTGGAACCTAGACCCCCCTGGGCTTCTCTCGCAGCTCAGTGACAAGGTGGGGAGAGTTTGTCCCACGGCTCCCAATGCTGCTGTGTGCGTGCAGCCCGCACACCAACTTAATGTTTGCTACAGCCAGTGATCCTGGACTAAATTTGTCCCTTTCTAAAAGGAAAATTTTAATAGAATGGGCTAAAAAGGCTTCAGGCTCCCTCAGTGTGGGCCTGGGGTGCTGGGACAGCGTAGCTCCTCCCTGAAGCTGGCTAATAGAAATCAGTCCTGATTAGGATTAGTCCAGCCAGCACTGAGCTGGCAGGCTGATAATCTAATAAAAATTCCCAGGATTGGTTTACTCTGGGGAGGATTTGGGCTGGACGCGGGAGGAGCAGGATTAGCCCAGCTGTGTTCGGGAAGGGAGGGCAGCCGAGGGTGGGCAGGGAGGCTGCCGAGAGGGTGGGGGGAGCAAGACAGACAGCAAGAGTAAGTGGAAGTGACAGGGTCAGACCGGGCCTTTGTCCTACAGCCTGATTAGAGAGTCTGCCCCCAGTTTCTTACACTTTGGGATGTTGTCGGACAAACTGGAGCTTAAATCTGTCAGAGCACAGTAGAGATTGGAGTTGACGTCCCGGGAACATATTCCTTGCTGTGCAGAAATCCAGCCCTGCTGGGAAAATGTAAAATGCCCATCCCAGCCCCCTCTGAGCTGGAGGAGATGTGAGCTCAACTTCTTCCTTCAGCTATGTTGGGTGGTTGAGGCTGAGCAGCAGGGAGGCTTGTCCAGAAGCAGGTCCCTGCCATGAGTGGTCCATGTCCAGTTCCAGACTGGTCTCTACAACTTCATCCCCTGATGGAGAGAAAGTCCTGGAAGCCAGATTGTTGCTCTCCCTCTGAGAGACCAGGTTTTGCTTGACATGGTGGCAAAGACACCCATCGTGTATGAGTAAGAACTTGTCAGGAAGTCCTTGTTTCTCTAGGGAATCTCAGGGTCGGCAGAGAAGCTCCTTTGTAGGCAGGGAGGAGGCCTGAGACTGCAGGCAGTGACTCTTCAGACTGGAGGTGCCAAGAACTTTGGCTGCTGTTGTTTAGGAAGACCCTTAGTAGGGGAGGTAGAGCAGGAAGGTCCTTTGCAGGCAGCATTAGCCAGACACCAGCTGTGCAGGCGCTGAGGAACATACTTCACAGTGTTGCTGGTTTTTTGGCAGCCCTGGGAGCACTCCACGTCCCACTGGGAGCTGCCTGGGGAGCTGCTGGTGTGTCTGGTGCAGTGCACAGGCGTGGGGAGCTCCTGTCAGCCCTCGTCTGGCTGCTCCCCTGGTTAGCAGAGGGAGCCCAAGTTGCATTTCTGCTGCTGGGCTCCTCAGCAGACAAGGCAGGAGAGAGAAGAGCCCCACAATCTTCTGAACTCATCCTTTAACGCTCCCTATTAGTCCCTTCTCCTCCCCTTCCACTCATCTGGACTGTCTCTTCTGTTGCTTGCCTGGGAAGTTCATCACAAAATCCCAGTCTCTTTAAGTGCATCTTATCCCCCTGGGGACACTGCAGTTGCAGAGAGAGACCCTTCAGAGCATTCAGTGGGGAGTCCTGCCTGCAGCAGAGGAACAAGAACAGCCGTTTCAGCTGTTCATGGACACAAGACAGGAGCTGTATAGGATGCAAACCCCCTCCTGGAGTCCAAACTCCACCGAGAAATGCCCTCAAAGCTCCAGAGGTTGCAGGTTGTGTGAGGGGTGTTTTCCCCCTTTAACAGCTGCAGGTACTGTGGATGGGCTGGAGCATTTCCCAGCTGAGGGCATCTGTCTGTGGACCAGCATCCCAAAGGCTCTGGGGTCTGGCAGTTGTTTGGGAAACACCCCCTAACCATCAGCCCCCAGCCCCAAAAAGAATGAAGGAAAAAGCCTCTAAGATGAAACCAAGATAACTAAATAACGAGAGCACTGTCCTCTCCAGGCTCGGGTAGCTGCATATATGATTGTCAACTTGATGAAATCCCCCCGGATGTAATGAGCTGATTTTCTGCTGTTAATATTGCATCTGCTGATGAAGGATTCGTTAGGATAATGGAACGAAGCTAAAATATAAATGACTCGCTGTCAAGAAGCAGCTTTTGCTTGTGTTCTCCTGACAGTTCCTTGGCCATGGCAAGGGAGTTTTGTGTGCTCCGCACACGTTTGCACGGTGTGTGCAATTATTTGGTCCTGCATGTACAGGGACACGCGTGTCAGGGTATGTTCCCTGCGAGCTGATTGCCCTGGTAGCCTGGAAGCCCATGGCACATGCCTGTCCCAACCTGCTGACGTGCTGCTGGGCCAAGGCAGTGGCCTTTTTGTCTGTGCCAGTGACTTTGGGTCTGCCAGCAGGAACCAAACGGTGCTGCCGTCAGAGAGCAGCGGCCAGGGAAAGCTGCTCCTTGGCTGGGCTGAGGCTGCCAGGAGAGGTGAGGGAAGGTGTGCTGCTGGAAAAGTACCTGCGCTTTTCCTGCAGATCTTTTTCCTATCCAGCATGTTCTTTTTTTTATTATTATTATTGTTTCATTTAGTTGCCAAAGTT
Organism: Antrostomus carolinensis; assembly: GCF_000700745.2. Taxonomy (NCBI): domain Eukaryota; kingdom Metazoa; phylum Chordata; class Aves; order Caprimulgiformes; family Caprimulgidae; genus Antrostomus; species Antrostomus carolinensis. Next base: position 2,617 of record NW_010333004.1, on the reverse strand, counting down.
GCTGGGTTTTCTTTCTGAACAAGAGAAATCAGTTGAAGCACGTTAGAAAGTGAAACTGATCTTTCCTCACAAAGCTTTTAGAAACACAGAGTATTATTTTCATTGAAAAATGCATAAAAAGGTTTTGATAAAAGCGGTCTTATCATTGCTGAGTAGTGATCTGACATCTGTGCATAAAATCTCAAGGTTCCACTGTCTGTTTTGAGAGACGACGTTGGTTTTCCTTGCAAAAAGTAAAATGGAACCAGCTCCGTCATTGAGGGATTTCAACTTGAATACAGTTCCACACACGTGTCCCCAGCAGTAGTTCACTCATCCCAGTTCAGGGTTGTGTGTGTGTATCTGAGCGTGTGCTAAATCTTTGTCATCAGATGTGCAGAGAGGAAAACCTACGAATATATTTACAAATATCTTTGGTTTCTTGGGCTTTCTGTACATTTCATAACAGCATTAACCAAAACATAACATTGCCAGTCCCTCATTTTACCCTGTGCCTCAGGACATTTGGTGTTTTCCCTTAAAGTCCATGTTTCTGGACACAGGGGACCGAATGAGAATCTCAGCTTTCATTATTTGTTTGGGTTTTTTTAGTTTTTAATCACATTTCTCGCTCTTCTGATTACCAAAGAGGAAAAAAAAAAGAATGAAAACATGAGCTGTAATGGCTCAAAAATGAAATTAAAAAAGGCCTTGCTTTCTATTATTATTTTTCAAATCACATTTTTCAGCCAGTAATGTTGGGGATTGGAGCAGTGATTTTTTTTCTTTTTTTAAATATCTGGAGCTGACACTCTGAAATGTGCTGTTTTGCCAAAGGTGTGAGGCAGTGGTGTCCCAGCCCCTCTAACCTTCACATCTGTGGTGGATGTTCCAGACTCCTGGCCCAGCTCTACTTTTGGGGAGTTCCTCTCGCTGTTCAGACTCTCCTAGTGAGGAACATCGGTGGTTTAATTGAATTGTTCTTTACAAAAGACCATGAATATAAATGATGGGGGAGGAGGGAGGCACATGAATATGATGCTAGAAATTTTGCACTGAAATATATTTGATGGAAAACAGCTTTTTGACAAAGCAGAATTTCGAGTGTGTGCCTGTAGTCGTGTCTAAACATAAATGTATCACTTTTTCAGCCCTTTTGGTGAAAACATTTCTTTGCTCTTCCTCATGATAAACACCACGGGGAAGAAAATTTTCAACTGAAAAATTACTTTCCTTGGCAGGAAGAACAATCCTTTTCTGGCCAGTGTTCTCTCTGAATTTGAGCTGGTTGTGCAAACTTATGGAAACAGCGAGGCAGTGTGGTGCCTTGCACTGGAGGAAAAGTCCAGCGCTGGCTGCAGGCATCTTCCCTGGCCCCGTCCCACAGGAACCCCTTAAAGATGACTCGGCATCAGGGCTCTGGCATGTCAGAAAAGGCAGAACAGGGACACTTTCCAGGGAATCAGAGTTGTTCCCAAGGGGAAGGTGGTGCAGAAAAGGTGGAAAGCTTTCTGTGTCTCCACGTTTTCTATTGCACAAGCTTTAAAGTCCCAGACTGATGGAGGAAGAAGCTGGTGAACAGTTTGCAGTTTCTTTGCTGCCTTTTGGCGATAGTAACATAGCCAGTCCCGGGCAACTGAAAGTCAGAAGCTGGGCTCCAAAAATGTGAGCTCATCCTCGAGGTTTTGAGCTGGAGTAGGTAAATGCCGAAGGGTGTGACATTCTTGGGCTTGCTTGCTGAATCCTTCAGCCTTTCTGGGCTTTTCTCTGCAGAATGAGCCTTGGCAAGGGAGAGGAGGTGGGCAGGGAGGTCTGACCAGCGTCCTTCCCTCTTGGCATCTCTGAGGCTTTTTATACCAGTTGCTTAAAGGCAGAGAGCCAGATCCTGAGCCAGCATGAACCAGCACAGCTCCGTCAGTGTCAGCAGGGCCTCCCTGATTCACACCCACTCGGGCTCTCCTCCCGGCGTCAGGGAAACTCTTTTGAGGAATTGGGTTGCAAATTCAAGCACTGCTTGGCCAGGACAGCGCGTCTGTGTTATGGGAGGGACCCCTCGGCTCTGGGGGCTGGCTGGCGTTGGGCAGGCCTGACCTACAGCAAAATCACAGGCCCCCTCTCCCCAAATCCTCCACTTTGGTTTCTCCTACATTTCCACTCTTGTCCAGGTACCCCCAGGGCCCCGTCACCTCGTCTCACATACCAGGTCTCTTGGGCCATCACTTGGAGCGTATACGTGTGTTTTGGTATGTCACACTTTTTTTTCTTTCTGGGGTCCCCTGCTTCATCATTATCTTAATCACTGTTGTGTTAAGTTTCATGCTTTCTTTGACCTTTATTTGCGGCCTGGTTATGCTGTTTATCTGCCTCTGACACTTGTCCCCTGGTGCTATTGCCAGGGAAACCCAGCACAGAGGCCTTTCCCTTTTCCCCCACCCCCTTGTCCCTTTCTGTTTAATTTTTTTTTTCCTTTTTTTTCCCTTTTTTTTTTTTTTTTTTTTTTTGTCTTTTAACATGGTTTTCCTAAAAAGTTTTTTAATCAATCAAATTTGAGGCAGAAAATAGGCTTGGTCACGCCTGGTCCTTGGGTCGTGTGACACTCACTCAGGGTCCTGACAGCTCCTCAAAAGGGGCACCCGGG
>NW_010333003.1:22928-51455 GCF_000700745.2 Antrostomus carolinensis | reverse complement strand
TTTCCAACCCAATCTATTCTATGATTCAATGGGTTCTGTAGAGGTTTCAGGCTGAAGGATTTGCTCTCTAGGGTAGGTCTAAAGTAGAGCTATGAAATGTGGTCTAGTTACACAGAACACATGTAAGTGATACACCTGGCTCCCACAAAGCAATCCTCTGTGCCAGGCTTCATTGAATGTTTCAAGAGCAATTCCTCTGGGCCTGATTTTCTAAAGTATTGCCAATGTTGTTACATTTTCCAATGTTCTGGCACTGCAGAAAGGGTGTTAAAGTGAATATGATTTTAGTTTGTTCCAATTTTAGGGCCCCTGCATATGGTAAAAGCAGATAAAAGGGCCTTATTGCAAATTAGAATCAAGTACTGACATCTAAATGTCAAACTTGTTGGATATTTAGACTTTTAAATGACAGCCATTATCTCAGCCCCAATTTGCATCCACACTCACCTACTGGCACAAAGAACAGGGTTTCCAAAGTCATCAGGAAACAAAATATCAGAGGGACATTGTGATCTGACCACTGGGGTTCATAGAAAATATTGGGATTTTCAGTCTTTTTGAGGAAAATTAAGAATATTTGTTTCTCATGGAAAATCTCCATATTTTGTCCATGATTAAAAGCCATAAGACTTTGAGTAGAAGCTAGATTCCAAATGGTATCATAATGCTTCTTGGGAGCCGCTGTTCAGGTTGCTTCACCATTCTCTGCTATGAGTCAAGCTCTAGCCCCCCCTTTCCACTTTGCAACATGAAGAGGCACAACCAGGACACCCCTTTGACTTTGCTCAGCTGATGAGAAGGCCATGCTCCGTGTGAGATGTCACACACAGGAAAACCTGACCCATAGAGAGTAGCGAGATTACAGCTCCACCAGGCACTTCACAGCATTTTGAGTCTAGGAATTTTGCTGCTTAACCAAAGTATTTCCTCTGACATCTAAGACAGGCTGAGTTTTGGTATTTCATTCTCATCTAAATTTTCCACAAAGAACAACTCTTAGTTTTCTCAATGACTCAAATAACTACAGACCCTTTTCCAACAGCGATTATACGTTTGTTTATTTTTGTGTGGATGTGGAGGCAGTGGTAAGTTAAGACTAAATAAACACTGTCAATGAGTGAAAGGGAATACAAATGCATGGGGAGAAAGAAACAAAGAGTGATTATGAAAGAAAAAAAAGACAAGAGGTTGAAAAGCTCTTTTGTCTTTAGTTTTTTTCCTCCTTAACAATGTTAAGAGACACTGTTAGCAGAGGAGTGAGGAGTAAGCCAAGTACCAATTAATCACAGAGAGAGGGGGAACAGGGCAAGGTGCCAAGACATCACTTTGTGAGATTATTCATTGAACAGCCGTCATTAGGACGAACAAGGTGTGACCTAAGGAAACTCAACTCTCAGTATTGCCCCAAGCTGCAATGAGGACAAAATTGACCTGTTGCTGGAACAAGCAAGTATAAAGATAAAACAAAGTCTCCTCTCTCACTGCTTTAGGGTTGAGCTCCACCCGGGGCTCTTGCTTTGAGAAAACACCAACACCTTTTCTCACTGTGCAGTGGTATAAAGTGACTCAAGAGCTGATTTTTTCAGCCCCTCGGGCCATGATTCAATGAGCAATGATCAATCATAAACGTCCTCTGTGCATCTCCACAGTAGCACATAATCAAAATCCCCTTGAGTGTTGAAAAAAACATCTTTGCTTAGCAGAGGTTGGCTACGTCCTGGCTGCAGCAACCATCCTGATCAGTGCAGGGGGAGCTCCGGGGTGGGGAGGTGTCTCATGGCCAAGCCACTGCACACCAGGCACCTAAACAGTTGAAGAAATGCCCCTGGACTTTCTGACATGTTCGAATTTTGAATTGGTAACTTTTGGACTAGCTTGACCTCTGTTTCCTGGATGCATAGAGATGAATGAAGCTCTGGCCATTGGTTGGGGTTCTGGGTTGGAGGGAGAGAAATGTGCAAAGATGCCTTCCAAAAATGAACTGAAGGATTTATCTCAAAAGTAAGTGAAAAAAGTAAAAATTATCAGTGAAAACAAGTTTGTACAAAAGCTGTACAAGCTGTCAGTTTAAATTCCTCTTTAAAACACTAGGTGGCAACGAGAGAAAAGAAATACTCTTTGTATGAGGCACTTGGGTTGCCTTTTTACACCCAGACTGAGCTATTGATGTAAACAACACCATATGCCAGAGGTTTCGGACAGAGATATAAGAGAAAGGGGAAGAGAACTGCAGAACAGAAAACCTAACCAGTATCTCTTTATAGCCAGATGTTCAGTTATCTTAAGAGTGTGAAACAACAACATTTACAACCAAGGAAATGTCCACTCTGTTTTGGACTCAGGTACTAAATGTGTGCATTGAAGTCTAATTTCCAATAAAATTCTTACATGGCATAAAAAATACCTGAATCTGTGGGTAAAAAGGATTGGATTGCCCCATCCTTTTCTTTTCTCAATACCACATCTTTCATTTGGATTTCATTTGGCAAGTTTTGTTATGCAAACATTATCCTCAAATTATAATGATTTTGGCATTTCCTCAACTGGCATCTGAAAGACAGAGGTCTAAGTTGTGGAGCAGCCACAGAGGAGCAGATAATAGACACTGGTACATTTTGTCCTGACTGAGAACCACGGTGCATAAATTTTAATACAGTCTGTCAGAGTCCAGCAGAGAAAGTGCTAGATTGGAAAGCCACCAGAGTACAAGCCATCAGTGCTCAGGAGGAACAGGACTGGCAATCAAGAATGCATTGGTGGGCTACAAAAAAGGAGCATGTGATACTGTGGGAAAGAGGGAAATGGGGGAGGCATCTATTTTTCTAGTCCAAAGATCTGGATCTGTGTAGTATGAACCTTTTGAATTCATATAGTTACTCAGCTTAACCAGTTACCTCCTAGCAAGAATAAAACTTCACCATTTTCCTCTGTTCAACACAACAAATTAATTTCAGTGCAGACTCTGTGTGCAACAAAATAAGCAGCATTGCACAGCCTCTTACCCTCTTGTATTTTGACAGGGGGAAGTGAAATAGATGACCCAGCCATGAAATCTCCTCCTTCCACCATCTTGAAGAATTATGTCATTGTTGGTTCCTCCCAAATCTCAGGACAAGCTGCCCTCTTCCATCCCTCTGGCCAGAAAAGTTCAGATCCCCATGTCAGAGGACAGGTAACAACGCCAACTGGTTCCCCTCACCTGGCTGCCGTCCATCTGCCTTTACCTCCCAGCAGAGTCATTGAAGAACTCCACAGAGCTCTGGCCACCAAACACCGGCAGGACAGGTACCTACAACCTCTTGCCTATGTGGCTGCATGGGGACAGTCATTCCACTAAATCATTTTTCTTAGTAAATGCCCCTTACCCTGTTATTAGCATTTTATCTACCCCTACAGCTTGGGTTTGCCTTCCTCTTGATGTCACTACTTCGAACATCCATCCCTGGTTAAACTGCTTAATTTGGCAGTTACTTCAAATTATGTTCTTCCTTTGTAAGGAGGCAACTGTGACATGGAAATAGGTTTTTCAAATAGGTAGAATCATTTGATAATCCTTGACCTATTGCAAAAGAAAATCTCCCTACAAGATACCAAGTTAGAGTACCTAAGGCATATCCTGCTCTAGATAACAGTCCTTTACAGATGAGAAATGCTGTTATTTCGGTGTATGTCTCTTGGCTTATACATAAGCATATACCATATCCATTTTTAATACAATGCTTGTGTGGGAGTACATTGAGTGCTTTGGTTTTCATTATAAGCTCTCCTGTGTGTTAGAGGAGGACAGAGATAACCTTTTCCATCACAGAGCTTTGGAGTTAAGCTGGTAACATTTCTCAATTCCATCAGCTATTGTCATGGGGAATAGATTCATACGATATCATTTCCAGGCCCTGTTAAACCTTTGTCATGATCATAAAATATCAGAATGGTAATATTTTGTGCTATGTATGTTTTACATTAGAAGGATGTGCCGTGTGGGGTTTTTTAATCACTACAGTATAGCATGTGGCTATATATCAAAGAAATACATTAGTCACTACCCTTCCGTACCTTATTTTTATGACAGAGATAGGAAAGTAGATCTGCATTAGCCATTCTCAACACAGTCTTAAGAATGCCATCTTGTGTTGTCCCATGTTGAACTCTCTGCCCTGGCCTTTATGAGCTACAGGACATTCTGCTCATTCTCATATAACAATAAGTTCCTACTGTAGCAATAAAACAGTCTCTTGTAAAAACTGGGCTGTGCACCTTCCACCTACAGCTTCCATGGAAGAGAAAGCAAAGGCTCTCCAAAAAAAAGAGTGGATGTCCGTCCATCCAGAACGTCTAGCATTGAGCGCAACAAAGAAAAGGAGAACTCCCTGAGCTACAGCAGTGATTCAGAAAATAAGCGGAACTCGGTTAAAGAATCAGATGAGAACAAAGAAAACATGATCATGAACTCGGAGCTCACGGAAGACTCTGTTTTTTATCAGGATGAAGAAGTTTTGAATGACTCCATTATTTCTGGTAAGGAAAGTCACTTATATTATAAAGATATACTATCATAACCTATGGAATGCTCTAAACAAGGCAGCACGCGACAGAAAGGACTGAGCAGTATAAATTCCCCTATTGTCACATCAAATTTTTCAAGGAATCCTGGTGAAAAGCTAAAGTTAAATTTGAGTCATAGTGATTGTGATGATGCTTGTCTTGGTAGGTACTGCATGCTAAGATGATGCTTAGAGTTCTGTTGATAAGTCAATGTATCAGTGTGCTTTACCCTTTCCGTTACTCCCACACCCTCAGTACTGCCACGTCTGAACGGCAGCACTTGCAGACACACCTCCCTGTCAGTAGGCACAGCTTCCTGCACACCTGGTGCCAATGCTGCAGCTGTTTTGGAAACATCCCATTTCAGAACTATTATTCCAGTACAGTGAAAATTGGAAGCGATCAATGAATCTAGGAAGGACAAACCTCCAGAGGAAATATCTGAAAGGAGAAAGTTGCTTCTCCATTTGGTTCATTTTACCCTTCCTTGAGACATATGGGGAATGCATTGGATAATCTTGAGCAATTATTGAAGTGAGCTTTGGCAAAATAATAATCTATCAATAGAAAATTTACTTTTCATTCAAGATTTTAATGTTTTTCGTGTTAACAGGACAAACATTCAGTCTGAAATGAATCCTTCAAACTCTTCACCAATGTGTTAAGAGAAAGCAGGCAGAGAAAAATTCATTTAAAAAAATTGTTATAACAGATAAAGAATGAATTTTAAAATTCCTATTGGGAAGTATAAGCCAGCACACAGGACTCATGAGTTCTGCTCCTGTGTCTTAAGACACCTAGTAATAGAAAAGACTACTAAGAAAAGGTAAACCAAAAGCGAATCCCTTGCATATTTGCTGTGCATTTAAGGATAACTTAAAAATCACCTTTTAAGTTCTATCTTTTTTCTTAATAATATGGTTATATATTGGTTATTATAATTATGGTCTCTTTTGGCATAAATTTTAAGAGCTACAGTCAGCCAGGCAAGAACATATCATCTCCTACTAGTAAAAATAAATCTGAATACTTTACTGTTGAAGATGAATACTCCATATATTTAACAAAATAGTTATTCACTGTCTGTGAAGACAGAAAATAGGATGATAGAAGGGCATTTATTATTGTACAAATTTCAGTGATCTCTAGAAGCAGCTCTTGGCTTTCCACAATAAGTGTCAGAGTTCTGAAATATTTCTGCTTACTACAGCTGAGCACCAGTGTCGCTGCGCTGATGATGGCTTAAGAATGATTTAAACACAAGTTTTATAGGGCAATACTAGACCAACTGATATAAAAGATGGATAGAAAAACTTACAGGACTAATTGGTGAATATAATGAGGTGGGGCTGATACATTCTTGAATGTTTTAGTGAATAAGATTAACAGCCCAAATTCAAAATATCAAGGGCCAGAACCACAGACAGACTTGCTTCCCCAGTTCTTGTGATGGTGTGTTAGTAATAGAAGTGCCTATGTAGATATGTAGACAGTTAGATATCTTATCTGAAAGGCTGAAAACTCAAAGGTTTATTATGAAATTAGGTACTGTGTTGATTATATACAGATTAGTATTTACCTGCATGTACACGGAGGGCAAAGAGAGCAAATGAAGATGGTTTATCATTTGATAAAGAGGCCCCAAATATGAATACAAGTCCTTTTTCCATGCAAAACAATTTCTAACTCAACAAAAATAATTTCTAGGAAGAATTTTCTCTCATTTCTTTGTTTGTAGCTACACAGCCTTCTTCCTCATAATTCATTTATCTCACTTTTTGGCATTCGAGTCTCTTCACACTTAAACTTCAGTCTCTGCACCAAGAAGCCCATTCCATACACCCCTAAAACTTATCCAAGTCATCATAAGACAAGCTTTATGCATAAGATCATTTTATTTAAAATAGTTTAAGATCATTGTGGACTGCCTTGTCCTTGCAGGTTGTAAATGTGCATTTACAAAAAAACCTAGTTTCTTGTACAAGCCTGGTGCTTGCTCTGCTGGTTGTTCAAGCTCAGGCACATTTTAGGGGCACAACAAAACACCAGGCCATGCAAAGGTTCAGCTGTTTGATGTCTAGGGAGGCTGCCATGAACAGGTACATGGCAAACTGGGTGACACGGTCACGTAAACCACGAAAGTCCTGGTGTGAGGTGGTATAACCTCTGCCCCCGAGGAGACAGCAGCTTTGGGGATGCAGTCGGGGCCCTTTTACTCAGTGCAAGCTGGGACACAAGCAGGGCATTTCTGGTGTTGACACTGGGTGGCACTGCTTGTGCCAGCATTCATTCAAATGCAGCCATTCGCCTTACAGAGAGGAAGGAGAGATGCAGTAGTGACAGGGATAGTACCAGAATAATTCCCTGAAAAGCTCCTGATTCTTTCTAGTTTAAAATATCTAGGCTGGTTTGCAAGCCAGGAGGTAAAAATATCCATTAATCTAAAACTGTTTTACAGTTAGTGTACTGCCTTAGTACATCACAACTTTGCCATTGCCACTGCAGGGCTGAACAGTGCATCAGTCCCGTGCCTACAGGGAGGCTGGTACAGGTCACAGAGAACTCTGGAAGAAGCAAGGAACCATCCCTTGCCTTTCCATTAGCACCCCCCTCAATAAATCATACTTTGAAACCTCTAAAACCACAAGGCAAGGCAGTAGTCTTGTGCATGAATTTAAAAAATAACATAACTAGCCTGTAGCAGATAACTGATGACTAGTGCAAGGAAGGTCTTTCCACCAACATGCAGTGTTAGGATTTGCCTTTTGCTTGAAAGAAAGAACAGTAAACATACAGGAAATTAAATATCATTATTCAACCGAATTAAAACAAGAACTTTTGTCAGGAACTTGCAATTCAAGCATGAAAAGGGTGTGAATTTTCAAAGCTTTTATTGTTGACCTAGCTGAGCTGTCATAAATCACGAAACAAGCCACAGCCAAGATCCCACCTGAGACAGCTTGGTTGTGGGGCAAAATGTCATTGAACATGCCTTATTGACCAGGAAAAACAACCCTTAGGAAGAAAACACTTAGATAAGGGTATTTACAGGTTCACTTTCCACTGAGGTAGTTATCAGGAAGGAATTTGCCTCAGGGTGCTGAAAATGGATGTGGGAAAACTAGTTTAGGGTTTTCCTTCCTCTTTGTTCTCTGGTTTAGTTTTATTTATTTGTTTATTAATTCTGAAACAACAGATACAGGTTTCTGCAGCAGGTAGAATAACAGAACTGGCCATCAGTGGGCCAGTCCAGATGAAAACAGGTGAATTACACGCTGTTTCCCAGCATGTCTCCTTGAATGGGGTAACGTCCTCTCCCTCTTTTCACTTTGTCAGGCAGGTATTATTTTTCAGGAATTAACTTAATTGGTCAGGCATGGAGAACAGCTCCTTAGACTAGCAGATCAGCTTAATCTCATCTCTTGCATTTTTATTTGGTGAAACACCCTAAAGATTAATCAGTGCACAGTGCATATAGACCATGGGAGTGGCTGTAGCATAAGCCTTTTAGAAATCCGGACATCTGGATGAAGTGAGCACAGCTTATCCTGAGTGGGTTACATGCTCTCTACTCCTCTAATAAGACAGCAGGATTTGGGTTAAAGTTGAGATTTTTCAGATATGATTGGTGTTTTTAATTTCACAAAGTAGTAGACTCTTTCTAGGTGTGCAGCAGAGCAGCCTCGGAGTAGTCAAGGCAGCTTCATTTTACTTTGTTTCAAGCAAAATATTGCATTGTTCTGTCTCTGAAATACAAGCCTCTAGGGTATACCTGAGCTAGCTTAAGCCAATGTCTCCACATCAGCTTCAAAACCTTGCAGAAAGGTTTTGCCTGGACTTCTTGCAAAAAGGTCCAGTCTTTTACCTGCAGAGCATCGGTTTCAGCTGACCTTCAATGAGATGACATCACTGTGATTCAAGCCTGTGTCCTCCCACAATTCAAAGATCAGGTATAGTATGGTATGGCAAGTAGTTTTATAACAGCCTGCAGGGAGGAAGGATAGTCCTGCATGCTCATACCTCAGCTGTCACTGATGAATGGGAGAATAACTCCGTATGTAGAGCTCCCTTGTTTCCTTTAACGCAGTTCTGGACAGAGACGTAGGCATGTGCTGTACAGTGTATACATATATTGCTTTCAGTGCACCCAAAATGCACTGAACTGCCCGCAAACACACTCTGCAGATGGCCAGCACATGGGTGGTGCGTCTGTCATGTTCTAGAGACGTTGGGCTTGACGTGCATGTGCAGCCTCTCTGCAGCAATCTCCTGACGTGACCAAATTCCTCTTACTGCCTGTTTAAAATTGCCAGGTGAAGATGAGAAGGTGCTCAGGGATACCCAGGAGTTTACTAGCCCCAAACGTGCTTCAGATTGTTTCCAGAAGGAATTCTGTTGGTTCCTGTGCTGTATGGATCAAGCACTGCAAACGCCCACTCTGCACCCACTCCCAGAGAGGTGAAGGCTTGAAAAACCTTGACAGAGTCCCAAGCCTGTGACTTCATGAGCCAAATGTTTCTGGTGGAGTCATATATTCAGTTAGCAGAAGGTTCTGTGTGGCAGCAGCCAAATAATTTCACTTCTTTACCCATCTGTTAAATGGATACCTACTACTCCAGAGGTCTGTGTGGTTTAATTTAATTAATGTTTGCAACAGACTTTGAAAGCATTAGGAGGAAGGTGCTAAACAAGGGCACAGCTTTAGAGTTTAAGTGGGGTTTTGAGCTGATTATGGTTTCTAAATGTTTAATTTTAGATCACTGCAACTATCAAGAGACTTGTCCCTGCTCACACAAGGAGATAACTATTCGCTGCCCCAGTCTTCTCAACATGTATATGTGGATATGGTATAGACTCCCCCTCTCTGCATAAGGAAATTTGAGATCAATAGTGGTAATAAAAATGTAGGCCCACAGATCCCTAGCAAATAAAACCCCAATATTTGGGAATGAGAATATATTTAGGTTTTAGTACCTTGCCAACCTCCAGAGCATCCTTTAAAAAACAGACTTTAATCCTATCTCAAATGCCAAACAAAAATACCAATTAAATGGCATTTTCTTCAAAAATGAGGTGACCTTTTCTAGAAAAGGTGAAGCATTAAATTAAAAAAAACAAAACCTTTAAAGTAAAAAGAAACCAAAACAAAATAACCTCCTATTGTACACCATGCTCCCAAGATGAAGGAAATACAAAGATTTAACTGTAGTTCCTGCATACCCTGAAAATACTCTGAACTCCATCTGACTGGTGTTACTCTGCAATGACAATTTTCAGACTCCACTGAAGCCCTGGACTGGACACCAGAAGGGCCAGTACAGCACAGCAGAGGTGTGCAGGGATCTGGTGTAAATTTACTTGCTTACAATGTACCTGTAACATCACTGTTGGAAGACTGCAGCCCTACCAGTATGACTCAGCAGCTCACTGGTTTTAATAGCACTTGCCTCTTCTTTCCCCTCCACATCATAAGCAAGCTGCCCCTCATCAAATACGGGCATCACCTCAGACTTTCAATCTGCATTTAAAAATAAAGACGCCTTTCTACTTTCCAGCTATTTTATTGCATACCTTTCCAAACACATGGCAAAATGGTTTTATAATCTCAGGAGTCAAATTTTCATTTGTTTAGCCTGCTGAAGTCTAAGGAGATAACACCAGAGATATAGAACACCTAAGCTCAACCACAGTTCCCTCTAGTAAGAGTCGAAGGATGTTTCTAGTATCATCAGAAGGGCAGCATCAAGGACTTGACATCCAGCACACTAAAGAGCAGTAGCCTCCTACTCAAAACAGTTGCTGCACGTTCTCCTAGGAGCAGTTCTTTTGTAATGGCAATGTTTTAGGTTGTCTGGTTTGATGGAAAACATGTTATCATTTTTGTACAATAAGCACCACAGGTGATGCAATTACAGTAAGTATTTGTCTCTCTTATTGCCTGAATGCCCAATTAAGTTGCCAGCATTCTGCATAGCATCATAAAACCTGGCCTTCTCTTACATTCCTTGCAATATTTGCCCCTGCTCTCTTCAGAGGAAAAACCCAATGTCAACAGTATAGTATTGATTGCTAAATGAAGTTCTGTTTTGACACTGTCACACGGGACAGGATGTAGACATACCTAATGGCTGACATTTAGCGTTAGTTACACATGGGGTCTGCTCACAACTCTGATTTTCTAGTTTCTAATGCTAGAAAACCAGAATGACACTTTATATATATGTGTATATATACATATATATGTATGTGTGTGTGTGTGTGCATATATACACACATGCTAAGCAACCGCTTCCATTGTTTCAGTTTCCATTCTATTCCTGGTTAGACCTGGTGACCCAGAGAAGAAGGTGCACGTGTCCCAGCCACTCCTGTCTCTGAGAGATCCAGTCCTTCTACAAAGGAACCTCTAACTGGTTCAGGAAATAGGGATTGCTCTGGGTGACAGGGAAGCTCAGAGGACTGAGGCAAGATGCACAGCCTTTGACTTGTAAACTACTGACGTGAATCATATCTCAGCTGCAAATAATTTTGCAGAGCACTGCTTACTTGTGATGGATAACAAAGATAACAGAGGAATACGATCCCTCTGCATTTGTAAGCAGCTTTGTGCCTGAGCCCTGCATAACTGTAGTGCTCCTTACTTATGTGTACAACTGCTCATTGCACACTAATATCTTTGTCACTTGATCATTGTCACTCTCTAAGTTTCCCACTCGCCCTATGTTCATGTTTCATCTCCAGGAACTGTCTTCCTAATAACTTTCTTTTCCATGCATGTCCCAGGTACTTTGCCAAGAAAATGCAAGAAAGAGCTGCTGGCAGTAAAACTACGAAATAGACCAAGTAAGCAGGAGCTGGAAGACAGGAATATTTTCCCAAGGAGGACAGATGAGGAAAGACAGGAAATCCGTCAGCAAATTGAAATGAAACTCTCAAAGTAAGTCTATCTAAGAACAAGGAGGACCCTCCCTTTACAATGGAGCATCCTCTGAGTGCTGTCAGATGAGACACTGTCATGCACCAAGTCCATTTCCTGCAGTGAATCATACACAAACTAATCTAGCATGTTTTCAGCTATCATTCAGTCACAGAAAACAGATCTTAACTCCCTCTTCTATCAGAATTCCCTTGTTTTCAATAGAAAACAAGACAGAAGTCGACGTGGGAGACAAAATTCTGCCAAATCTACCTAAAGCTCCACTGACATAATCAAGATTTGGTGGTCCTCCAGAAAGGCTAGTGCTTTAACAAAAACAATAATAAAATTTATTTATATAATAAAATTATATAAATTATCCTCAAAGCTGAATTTGAGGATAAAGGCAATTGTTATAGCTGCATATTTACTTGAACAAGGGCAAGCTGCTGTATGTGTTGGTGGCTGTATTTCTGCTTTGACAAAGAAGCAACTTCAGCAGCGTTGCCCTCAGGTGGGTGAGGTGTTTGTGTAAGTCCAGCTGCAGGGATGTTCTCCTCTAGATCAGTAACCAGGGCAACAGGGTAGAGCTATGAGGGAAATAGCATGACTGTGGTGTGTAGCCTAAAGCAAAGATTTAAGGTAACTGTGAAGCTCAGATTGCACCATTTGGTTTTTGTGCGTGTTTTTTTAAGAGCTACATTCGGATGCCTGTGAACATGAATATTTTAGATGAGACAAAGTGGATTGTTAAATAATCTGTGTTGTGCCTGCCCACACTGGGACAGTGAGCACTGCTCGCCGCCAAAATGCTTGGAAACAAATTGAGAAACAGAAGTTCATTTTCAAGGCTTATTAAATATTAAATATCTCAAGCCTCTGCTGAAAGAAACATTTATTGATATTTAGGTTAGCTCATTCATGTGTGTGCATTTGATTAAACTTTACCTCAGGGGACAGGGAATGAGAAGCATGCACATGGATCAGAGCACCCTGATGGACCAGGGTTTATGGAGGAGAACATCACTGCCATCACCACACTTGCCCTCAGCTAAGAAACGAGCTGCTGAATGAAAAGGGATGAGATTTTGGGTGCACTTCATGATGCCCCTGCAATGTTGGAGATGGAATAGTCTGCCTTCTTCCAGTCTCACTGATTGTAGCATGGTAGCACTTTACACCCAAAGGAGTACATCCCAGACAAGTACAAAACATCACATTACAATTTACATTAAGTTCCAAGAGTTATAGGCAGAGCAAGTCATAGATGTGCCACATTAATACCCATTATCTTAGGAAGGAAAGTGTCATGGACCTTGACCATGGCCTTGATCATCTTGACCTTGCAAGCCTTTTGTAGTCATTTCAGGGAAATATTTCAGGCTGCACTCTGATATCGTTAATTCCAGTATTTTGGCCAGTCAGCTGTTTGTGAAATGTTTTTATAGGTTAGGAGCCTCATTTTATGGCTTTAAAAAAAAAAAAAAATATTTCCATCCCACTGCATCCCTAAAAGCAAGCTGGACCATCAGAGAGTATTCACTGAGTGAGAAGATTATCTCCTATCCAGCCACACCTCAGATTGCTGAAATGCCTACAAGGTCACATCTCTCTTCAATACCTTGTGAAAGGTCTAATGGAATTGCAGCCTCAGGTGGTATAATTACAGACTTTATCCCTTTCTTTTCATTTACCATTTAGTTTGCTTAATAATGAGGATAAAGAATTATTTTAAAAGGAGGCATACCTAACGTCAAGTGTGAGTGCAAGGACTTACAAAGGAAACTGCTCTCCTGGTGAAGAAAAGGGCTGGTCATTACAGGTAGCTAGAAAATACTGTCTATAGGTAAATGCAGTGAAGGAAGCCTCCATCCTGTCTGCTATGGTCTTATGGAGCAATCTGTGGTGCAGGCTATTAGCCTCATTGGCAATGTCTAGAGGATGGCTACAAGCCATCTTTGTTCCAAGTGCTAGAAGACAAGCTTTCATTCAGCTCCTTCCTCCTGGAACGTGGAAGATTCAGCACGTCTCAGGGAACAGACGGTGCAGAGATTGTGGGAATAGCCAGGAATGGCAAAACAGATTGGAAGCAATCTCCCACACAACTTCCAGCACATATGTTCACTGGGAGAGCTCGGCTCAGCTCTTAACTCATCCACCAGAATAGAACATGATCATGCAAACAAGCTCAGATGGTGGATGCATGCAGGAAAATATTTACACCAGGAAATAAAAGTACATGTCCAAAAAAAAAAAGTAAAAATGGGTACTGGTAAAGGCCAAGGAGTCAAAGCCCTAGAGATATCCCTCTGGAGTTTCTGACTAGGGCTGACTAGGTCTCACTCCACAAAACCCAGACCACCCCAGAGTCCACAACTCGGAGCACAACCTGGCAGTAGTGTGGAAACGCAGCCACACTGTGCAGAGGGAAAATCTTGCCTGAGGTTTTGAGTTCCATTCCTTTTACTGGTATTTGTGCAGCATAGTTTCTTTGTGACAACTTGGAAGTTTATAGCTAAGGAACATAGTGCTAAAGGTTCAGGTGTGAAGCACTGACTGGGGAATGGGATCCAACAAAAATGTCTGTTCTCTGCATGATTTTGCCAGTACCTATGCAGATAAGAGCACGTTGCTGCTGTACTAGTAACACTTTCATAACAGCAACGGGACTTGCCAGCTCAGCTATGGATCCACATGTACCACCAGGCTGTAGACCTGTACTTAAGCACAAAAGAACGATATATGGGCAGATTAGTCAGTAGTTATGTGGCTGTCTGCATAAGAATGGCAAGTAAACATGCAGTTGTTTCCAAGATCAATATTTTTCAACACATTTGTAGGGATTTGAAAGTCTATAGCTGTCTAGCAAATTGCCTCAGTCCCACAGCTAACACAGCCTAGCTCTGTACTCTGGAGGGAAAGCTGTGCTGACGCATATAATGTGCCAAAAATACTGAATAATAGTGTCTATGTTTCAAAAATGAAGAGACAAAAGTATAACATTTTCTCAAAACAGTTGTATTTTTAAATGGTTCTGGTTGTAATACATTTCAACAGTAGTTGTGAACCTGCTGAGAAAACCAGCTCTCAGCTATGCTGATGAGTGTTTATACACTCAAAGCTAGAATCCCCATTTTTCTTCACTTTCCCACTCATTCCATCTCAAAAGAGAGATTGAGGAATTCTGTTTTATCTTTTGGGCCAGATTCTACTTTCACAGCTGTGCAAGTCCACTGACTTCAGGTTTATTACTGACTGACAGCAGAACAAGTACAGATTCAAGTATTCATTTATGTACATGGCTGCTGCTTTTTAAAAGTGTATTTCCCATATTTCATGCTCCCAGCCAATTTAGTCTACCGCTTGTTGCCATGGAAACATGCACATCTCCCTCCTCCTCCATCCAAAATGGCAGCATTCCATTTTCCCCAGATTTCCCTTTCCAGTAGTGTTTTCTCTTGCTAATCCATGTGTCCCCAGTGCCCCAGGCCACGGTGTGCACATGCAATATTGTACTGTGCATTCAGCAACAGGGCTCCCGACAGGTCTTGGTTCCCATTAGCTTGTGTTCGGAGTGCAGATAACGAGCCCTCAGTGGAGTTCAGCAAATTGAGAGCTCTTTGTGTCAAGAGACAGAAAAGACATTTGCAAGTACGATTATTTGCAATAACTGCTCTCTGCCTTACAGACCCACTTTGTTCTAGAAAGGGTTTAAGCTGAAACCTAGAGGAGTGAAATAGTTGCTAGACTGAAGACTGACGCAGGAAAAGGTTGTTTAATTAAATTTGATATCTAACTGTTTAGAAAGTTAATGTTTGAACTGCCTGGGTGGCTGGTACTTCTCAAGTATGCCTTGTATAACCACAGTTAAAGACACTCCATTATTACTTAATGTTTCAATGAAAATATGAATTCCCAGGAAAGATTATACATGTAATTTTCATTTCATATTCTGTTTCACCTCCTTGGACATTTGCATAAGTAGACACGATACATTAAGCGGCACTTAAAAGAGAATGGAGATGGGAATTCAGATACAGAAACGTGGGCATCAAAGGAGTCAGGCAGGAAGAATGATGGTTTTGTGGACACAGAGCGGAACCAAAACTTGAGCACCTAAAACTGATCTTTACCACATTGAAAATCTTGGCACGGGTAAGTGGATCACGCTGGGGCAAGGTTTCTTGGCAGTGTAAAGTGAAAAGGAGGTATCTTTATTCAGCACTTTACCACATCTGGAAATCTGTGGTTCTAGTGCTGCCCTGAGGTGCTTGAAAAGGCATTTTTGAGTTGACTTGCCCAGAAACTGCAGACGCAGCTAAATGCACACCCAGATTAGACCCTGGTTTGTACGTCAGCCTCAGCTAACAGGGCGTGAAGTTCACAGTGCTGCTAGACCCAGAATACCAAGCAAACAGCACTTCAGATTTGCAGCCTAAAAGCACAGAGCATAACAGCTCAACACAGAGCAATCATAAAGGAAAATTTTACCTATTGATGAAACAAAAGCTGTGCCCCATTTCCCAAGAAAGGCATGTCCAGTGCCACTCCCAGTGCCACAGAAACATCTCAGTGCAGCTTTGCTCACTGGAAAGGCATCAACCCTACAGAGATTCAGTGGGAGACTGGGTTGAATACGCAGAGCACTGGGGAATATTGACCGAGGGAGGGGGTAAAAACTACTAGTAGCTCTATTGCAGAAGAATATTAAGTAGATACTGAATTGAGCCCAGTTTAGAGACTAACCTAAATTCACCTGGAGATTATAAAGGGTTTTTTTAATGAAGCTCTGACTGTGCTCAAACTCCCACTTGCTGAAATAGAAATCAGGGAACTGCCCTGATTTCAGAAGGCTGGGAAGACTTGACATAGATTTATTCCAGAGACAGAAAGGCAGGGGCAAGCACAAAGAAAAGATCAGCTGTCACCGCTAATTAGCTGTGTACAATTTAATGCATTTTTGTCCTGATTTGGCAGGAATCATCCCCGTAACCTTGTCACTGATGCTAAAAATAAACCCAGCAAGCGCAGCGTGGGCATCTATGAAAGCCCCAGCTCCTTGCGTGAGATGGGAGATATATATAGAACTACAATTTAATTCTGTGGGCGTGTGTATAAGCCGAGGGAGTCTCCCGTTCTCCTTCCTCTGCACTAGACAACAAGACAAGATGCTGGCAGCTGGGACCGGCTGGGGGGTTGCTGTTGGAGATTTGCATGTGGCTGCAGTATATTAACAGCTTGCACAGTGCCCAAGTGCTTTTTAAACCTGGTGCTTGTGTGAGGATTTGGGAATTTTTTTCATGTTTCGTTCCTTTGCGTGACAGACTCAGTTTTTCAGGCAACAGAAAAGAAAAATGTTGTGGGGTTGGGGGGGAAGGTTTGGAAGAATGGAAGAGGTGCAAGTGATAGCTGAGATTTTTTGGAGCTGCCTCCAGGATTTAGATGTCTAGATCCCATAGGCATTACTGTTCCCCATGCCCCTCCTTGGTGTCAGGCAGTGACACACATTTGGAAACCCTGTTACATACCCCGAGACAGACAGCACTGGCCTTACGGTCAAGGGGGCTGAGGTTTAGTATCTGCTGCCAGAATTACTCCAAGACAGCCTTCAAGGATAAAAATCAGGAGGAAAGGGAGAAAGCTCATGTTTTAACATCTCCAAACAATGGAGTTTAGCCTCCTGTTTACAGGGCTTTTCAGGTCCAAGGGAGTTGCAGTGCAGCTCAAATACACGTTTTAGAAGAGGTTCCAGTACATCTGTACATGCCATACCTTGACTACCCTGTCCCTTTCTCTTAAAGGCTTAAGAGCTCTTGAGAAAAGTAGCCTTTGTTCCCTTCCAGGTATTACACTTGCAAAAATAGAATGAACTTCATTAATGTGAATCCCTGGTCAGCAAGTAACAAACCTAACCACCATGAGTGTGTGATCATAACAGACCCTCTGGACAGAAGCTCTTTAACCAGAGGTACTTGGTTGCTTCAGTAACGAAGCACAGTGCAGGCACAATTAATTATGGAGCACCCAATCTCTGGGCAAGAGCCATGATCTGCAGCTGAACCAGAAAAAGCAATTTGCTGCCTCAGACCAGCCCACAGTATTTTTGGCAAGAATTTTTTAACATACTAATTCATTTATAAAGGGCTGCAACAGAGAAGATTTAGTCCTGTGTGTCAGTTTTTGATTTGAACAACATGCACGTAACTCAAAGCTGCTCTCAGTGCAGGCTGGTGTGGCAGCACACACCTCCTGTTGAAAACGTTGGGTAATTACTTCGTGCACCCATGGGGAACTGTCAGTGCACAGGGCAGTTACTTCTGCTCACAGACAAGAAAAAGTTTCACGTGTCCGGGGGACAGCTGGTGACAGATTGTCTTCTGGGAAGACATCAACGTCTTGCACTGCTCTAGTCTACTTCCCTGGCTCCAGTGCTGGAAAATCATAATCAAACAGGTTTTCCAATGACACAGTGGAGGCAAGGGCAGCAGGTCAGTGCACAGCAGGAAAGGAAAGAGCAGGGCAGCAGGTGTACACACAGAAAGGAATATCCAGGGCCTTTTCTGAGACACAGAGTCAATTCCTCAAATAGATTTTCTGGCATAAGTGGCACATGTGAAACGAGAAATAAAAAAATCAGGGTTCAGAAAGCTGTAGTTTATCACAAGGGAACATAATTATGTAAATAAGCTTGCAGGAAAATTGCTAAAGCAAGTGTAATTAAATAAGGAAAAAACATTTTAGGGAAGAAATTAGTGCACTTGTTTTGCCCTGCCAAACTGCCTACAAATAGCAGTGTTCATGCTCAGATCCTCTCTCAGAAATGAGGCATCTACACATGCCTGAAGAGCTGGGCCCTAGCCCTGTAAAGTGGCCAGCAGTCATAAAACAAAATGGAAATCTGCAGAGAGCCAATAATGCTCTGTAATGCTTCACCTTACACTGGATTATCATTCAGGTCCTCCAGGTAGTTTGGTTCTGCAGCACAGTAATTACAAAAAGAAATTACTTTAATTTAATTTGTAGAGCTTAATCAATAGGGACCAAAGTCAGCTGCTCTGGTTGTCACAGCCATTTGTGCTGTTTTATGACAAAAACCTGACCAGGACAAGGTGCTGTAGCAGTTGTGAGCGACTGATAAACCAGGAGCTGAGCAGGGATTCAGGCACTCACAGCGGCAGCGCTCATCATTTGTAGGGATGGTAGCTGTGTTACTGAGATTATTTAGGATGAGGTTTTTTGTTTTAAATCTGTTCATGAAATTCAGGAGAAATATTTTATGTACTTGAAAGCCGAGCACTTACTTACCTGTGATAGAAACAGAAGCAAGACAGGATGGACAGTGTGTAGCTGAAGGACTATGAACTGGTACAAGCAAAATCTCAGCCAGAAGGGGATTTGACTGCATGTTTTTCAGTTTTAATGTGCTCCATACTTGCCACTTGAAAGCGTGTAAGAACAAAAGAGAGAGAGGTAGTTTTGTGTTGTGTTGGTTCTCTCCTCCACCCTCCTTTTAAACCTAACCAAATTTATATGCAGACTGGATATAAATGATTATCACCATAACTGTTGCTGTGAACTGCCTGCAGAATACCTAAGCAGAAAGAATTAACTTCTCCCACAAAATTTGTAGTGTGGCTTTTAGTTTGGAGAAGGGAAGAGACAAAGCTTTCTTACTGTGCGGTGTCACATTTGCACACATCATACCTGGAGGCATATGGCTCACATCACAGCAGTGTGTTATCACTGATTTATGGGGCAGTGTTGTCAGATGAGTCATCTGCACCTTTGTGTGAAGAACTCGAGCATATTTTTGGACTCCCTTCCAAGAACTGGCTCACCATATGTGATCCAAGAAACTGCAGTTACTACAGTGCAGTTGGCCTTCCAAATACTGACAGAGTTACTACAGTTTCCTCCTCCTGTGGCTCTGAGCACAACTTCCATCGCCTGGTTCATTCAAGATCTTCATTCCTCCCAGGAATCAGAAGCTTGTGCTTGCCACTTTTATATAGAAAAACTGGGTCAGTCTAGCACAGTTTCTACCCTTTTAAAATAACCTTAGAGATGGTGAAGGGGGTGAAAAATTAAGGAAATATTTAGAAAATAGGGAGTGGGAAAGGAGAGAAAACAGGTCAGAACAGAAGGTCATTGTTTTTACTCAAACACTACTTAATAAATATTGTAGAGTCATATCAATTATTAAAAGGTAGTTCAAGGTAAATCTTTTTTATTCTACTGCCTGTGCCCACCACGCATGCTGCAGCTGCATAATCAGGTCTTGCAGGGGTTTTCCTGTTTATTTGTGTAATGTGGGAGTTTCTTGGGTCAAACAGAGCACTGCCAGTTTCTTTCAGCACCTGTTTTTCAGGATAATTAAGTCATCCAAGTGGCCAGCACACTTCCTCGACCTCTCCAGACTCTGGAGAGTGTTTTTTTCCTGGAAAGCACTCTCATTTTTCTTTAGCTCTTGCATGTAACACACCAAAAGACAAAAAAGAACCCCTAGATTTATCAATCCATGATGAAGTATTTGTCTAGTGAAATGAAAAAGAAACAGACACCACCTTTGGAGGTTGAGGACCTCCTGTTGAAAGTCCACTTATGCAGAGGACTGTATCAAGGCAACCAGGAAACACACTTGCTTGAAGAATCAGCATGTTGGTAAAATCTGAGTCTTAAATCCCATTAGAAATAGGTTACCTCAATCTAGTTAGTCTGTTGTTGTACAAAGATGTGACAGTTATTTTGTTTTGTTAAAACTATACAAAATACTAATCAGCCAAGAGACAAACACCAGAATTAAAATGAGTGCTACACTGTTGAAAAAAAGCCCTCGAAATCAAGAGTACATTGCTCGCAGATGAACAGCCATTGTCATTCGCTTGAGATGATCATATTCAGTAAGCAAATTAAATTCTGAATGAATTAATACTTCATTAATTTTTCAGAAATCATGTTTTAAAAAAACCAACCAACCAAAAAAAAAAATAAAAAATGAAAGAGCCAGAATCTCACAACAGTCTCTCCAGATAGCAGCTGGTCTATTGCAAAGAGATCAGGCTAATTTGAGGGTGTCTGCAAAAGCCACATTCTGGCCAGGCTACACTGCAGCCTCGTTATTGTAATTATCACAGGGAGCGGCTGCAGCACGTCCAAATACCACCCAGGATGGGAAAAGTTCTCCTTCTCAAGAAAAGGTTAAACAAACCAGTACTAACGTGGTACTGAAAGTTATATTTATAGGCATCATGCAATTAAGTTTAGAGATGTATTTTTGCAGCCTGTTTACAACATAAAGGAAAAAGATACCAGAGAATGATAGGTTTGCAGAAACACCAAGCTTAGGTCTACAAGGGTGATCGAGCAGGAAGCTCAGGGTTAGCAGGGACTTTCTAGTGGAGTAGAGGCCCAGCACTCAAATGCAGCATTGCCTGTGACTTGTGCATCAGCTGCAACGAAAAAACATGCTGCAAAAGCCTAAGAAGCCAGCATATGATGGAGGTCATTTGCAGAGAGAAAAGGCCTGATGTAGCTTTGATGGAGTCACTGCCACCTTACATTGCTCTGCTTAGCTCCCCCCTATCCTGGCAGTCACTCAGCAGACAAAAAGCCACTCTAAGGAGACACGGATGTGGCAAAATTGAATCCTTTCTCAAGAACACTGAGATTTCACAAAGGTTTTTGGTCACAGCCTGGCACTTTGACAGTAAAAGACAATGTATGTTGTACCACAACAAATCACAGTAACAATGTCAAAACTATGCTGAGGTCAATAGGAAATGTTACATAATAAAATTCTCACATTTTATTCAGTTGAGGAACCCAGATTTCAAAAGCTCAGAATCTGCTGTCCTGACTGAAATTTGCCAGCAACCTGTATTTGGATTTACATCACCATAACTAAACACAGGATCCTAAATGGAACTGAGGAGGGTCCCAAAAAGCTTTGGGGAAGAACAGACAGAATACGAGGACAGCATTTTTAAACTCAAATCCTCATGTAAGTTAGCCTATCTGTAATGCTCAGTGTCATGCTTTGTGGCATGAAGCGACGAGTCATACTCCTCACACAGCCCAGTGTAAAACCAAAGTGAACCAGAATCACTAAAATATCATTTGCAGTGGGAAGTGAATTAAATCCCTGGAGCGTCTGCAAGTCTGGTTTTCCAGACAAGACACTTTGCCACATTTTCCTGTGCTGTACAATAGAGATAACCACACAGACCAGCTTTGCAGAGCACTACGAGATCTGCTGGTGAAATAACTACACAATAGATTATTATTCCTGTCATCGTGACAAGGAGAATCACACTCCTACAGAGTGCTTGGGCCACATCTTTGAGTTGTCAGTGGATTTTCTTATTTCACTCCACACACTGAGAGCAGGACCACTCTTTGCATTGAAAAATCAACAGATAAACTCAAGAGAAATTTTGAAAAAAGCAAAATATTAAAATAAAATGAGAATGCAGTAAAGAAGCAGGATTCAGAGCACGCTGTGGGCAAAGGCTGAGTGACCCTGGCCAGTGACAGCATGAGGGCAAGCTGTTGGTCTAGCTCTGCACTGAAAAATGCTGGGCTAACAATAGCGTGCGTGAGAGAAACGGAAAATAGTACAACAGATGGTGCTGTGCTATCTGAAGGCAGGGATATCCCATCCTTTTGGAGATGCTGCGTGGGTGAGTGACAGGAGAGAACTAGAAAGTACTTGTGTTGCCAGGAAGAGTGTTCCCAGAGAGATCCCGGCAGTTTGATAGCAGGTGTGCAGTCATACACATGGTCCCAGCAGGGACTGTCTGTCCCAGAAGCATTTGCAACTTCAGGAATCACTATCATTTATTTTTTTTTCCTGTAGGGATTACACAAAGCCAAGAGAGTGCTCCATTTTCCTTGAATTACTCCAGTGATTAAGAAAGCTCTCCTTTGGCATAAAGCCTGACATTACAACCAGTTTGCAACGGCATGCCCTCTCCTGTTTGGGTTTGAAGCTGCTGGGTCAGTCGGCTCACACAGCTTGATACCACCAGCTCTGGGGTAAATCCTTACCCTTTTATGCAACACACCTTTACACAACAGCAGATATGCCTGTGGATACTTACTTGTCACTTCACAGATTTTGCAGATCACCAAGGAGTCTTTTATATACAAATATAGGTTACAGTGAACAGAGAACTATATTCTCCAGAGTTCACATTGCATGAGGAAACTCTCTGCAGCTTGTATCCATGGCAAGAATGGTCATTCTCAAGTTATTTTGCATTAAATGAGGGGGCAGAGGAGAAATTTACATACAGCAGCAGAGGCAGGCTGACAAGCTATGCATATCAATACTTCTTTGTCTGCTCTCTGAAAATCCAGCTGTGGTTTCTTCCAGTGACCCAGATCTCACAGTTGTACATCGTAGTGGCATCTGTTGGTAGGGACAACTGTTTATAGGTTAAGTGGACAGTACTGCGGTTCTTAATGCCAGCTGTGCACCAGCGAGCATCCCAGCTGAATTCAGGACACTTTGGGATGCTTCCATCCATGTACAGTATCTCTCTGATGGACTCTGAAACGTAGCTAGTGCTACAGTCCAAACTGACGTGTCTTTCTGCCCTCCTGTCCCTGTTCCCTCTGACTGTGGTGGCTGAAATTGCATCCCTGGCTGCCCAGGAAGTTGAGTCATAAGGCTACAGACACTTCCATTTCTTGCAGGGCTCAAGGGTGGCTGGCAACCCAGCCTCAGTCTCCCTGGAGGAGATTAAGCACAAGTGTTGTACTAAGGATCGTTTACACAGTGAAGTTAAAACCTAACTTTGTTTGTTTGTTTCTTTTCATACATATCATTACCCACTAAGCACCCAGGAGTATGCAACTGTTCCACGAGGAGATTTGGAAAGTCTCAGTAATGTGGCAGTCCACACCACTGGGCTGAGATTTGCTTCTGGTCTACTAGTGATTGACTTGCAAGGACTTGCTCTCAGAGTTGATTTTAGTATCACTTAAGCAGTAGCAGCTGTCTTTGTTTAAAATAATATAATGGTAATACATACATAATGGGATAGTACTAAACCCCTGGGATTTATGTAATTCCTTTTTTGCTTGTCCTGAAGCATCAAACCCACGATGTTCTCAATTTGCCCAAATCTGAGATATGTAACATTGCTTTATTGCTTTTTTTTTGGTGTGTGTGGGATATATTACTTTGCAATGAAACATTATTCGCTATTTTCAGTGACCTGCACAGCGTGACCTGGGTCATAACCAGCATGTGGTTTCAGTTGGAAGACCCTTCAACATACATTTTAATACACAGCCTTGAGCCCTCATCAGCCTTCAGCAGAGAGTTGCACTGGGAGTCCGCTCTGCTTGCACTGTTATTTGAAGAGCATGTTCTTTCAGCAGTTTTTCTTGCTGAGCTATTTTTAACTTGAATGTATTTCCCAAACCAGTTCCCTGCCCAGCTGCAAGGAAAAGCAGAAGCAAGAGCAAGCAGTAGCGCAGCTCACGCTGACATTGCTACCAAAAGAAATATTCGTCAAACTGCAGCCTTGAAGCATGTTTGGCTGAAAAATCAGTTGTACTTTTGTCACCCTAATGACTAAATATTGTAATTCTATTACAAGCAGGACAGATCCACTGTCTAGCAGCTCTGTTAAACACAGAGTAGGGGAGCAGATGGAAGGGACAGGTGAAAGCTCCTGCTCTGAAATAAGCTATTACATTTACACCCTAATGGAGATGTGTTAGTTCTGTATATTAACTAATAGTTCAACTGAAAATTAAAACTCTTATGTTGGTCCTGGAATGTGCCACAACATCCTCCAAGAGTCCTTAACTGCATGTTGAGAGAAGTATGAAAGCAAAAGACTCCTGAAGGTGATGGAAGGATGCTCAGCATCTTCACTGAACTTTGCAGCAGGCCTTTGAACCGAGACAGGCTCTGCTCTCCAGCTGTGTCTGGCCTTTCTTCCTCACACATTGAGAAAACTATGAAACCAAAAGTCAAATGCAGCCAGGCTTTCACAGGTGGTGGAAACAGTGACAACCATAAAGCCTTCTCCATCTGAATCCTCTCACCTAATTAGATACCAGCTCTGTTGGTGTATTTCAACCCACACAGTGCTTATCACCACGTAACACTGTGCAATATCAACCCTGTGACAAGGATGTAGGTCGTTCAGGGACAGTGGGTTATGGTACAAGGGTCACGCTGTAGTTTTTATTCCAACTGAAATCTGAACTCCTCATTGCAGGGCTTCTATTATAGGAATTATAGTGATGGACAACTGTAATTGCCAGGGAGATGAGAGACAACTTAATTATCTGAACTCTTGCCGATTTGCAAACTTGAAAAGCCAGACAGAACTAAAGGCCAAACAAATGAATAAGATATGTAATTAAGGCAACATATATACAGTCTCTGCATTTATCTAGTATCTTCTACTGGACACTCAAAGGTAGTTTTCTTCTTTGGATGCAAAAAATAGTTTATGAAGGGACACAGACACAGTAAAGTTTTTGCATGCAACTTGCAGAATCTACCATACCAACTCACCCCTTTCATACTGCTCTTTAGCCTCCTAATAACAGAGATTCCCAGCAACTGCTCTTACATTGTTATGGGAAACGCCAGCACATCACTCATCTACCACTTTTTACATGCTCCAGAATCACCTTGGGGTAAAAACACGTTTGTGTCTCAGTGTCTGCCTTCTAATTTTGTACAGACTGTAAGAAGCAAGTCCCTCCTACCAAGGATTTACTACTACCCATAATTGTACATTGCAAGCAGTACTGCACTGCCACAGTGCAGTGTGTGGGTGACTCAAAGCCTTGGCACACATCCTCCTCACAGCTACTTATAGGAAGGATGAAAATAAACTTCTTGTTGAATTGAACATGATGTTCTGATAAGAGAGATGCCAACTGAAGAGGCAGAGCCTTTACCTCCTGATGGGCAGCAGACACAAGCTGCTTTATGAGGAGCAAGCACAGGGCATTCCCATTCCTCCTGCCTTTGCCTGGGCGGGAGCTCTCCTGTGAGAGGGATCCTCTGCACCACCACCCCTCCCAACTCTATCTGCAAAACTGTCTGTCACAAGAGACAATCAATGCAGTTGCTGCTGGCTACAGCTCACTTACTGAAGCCTGGATTGATTGCTCACTTGTTACTCCAGAGTCCACAGGCACCTGCACATGCCCAAGTCTCCCCAGTCTGCCCCTCCCTTTTTAGAAGATTATCAGAATCACGTGGATTTACATAAGGAAGAGCAGAAAAAGGATTCCAAAGTATGTCTTTTGGCTTCAGCTATAAATGTGAAAGAAATCCACTTTTATGACAGTCATACATACAGATCCTGTGCAACAGACTCCATGCAAAAATATATTTGGGAAATGAACACATTTTGGGGACAGATACGAAACCAAATGAACCAAGAACGTGAGCTTTTTTGCAGTGGATTCTGCTGAACGCTAGCTAGGGTCTGCAGAGATCCTTGCTCTGAGACTGCAGAGTAATAAGAGCTAGAAAACATGGACTGTATGAGGTGTGGGAAACCAGTGTAGCCCCATACACATACAGGTGGGCTGTACCTGTTCCCAGTTTGTCTCTCATCAGCTATTCTGTGCCCATACTTGCAAGCCCGCAGCTTGCTCTGGCTTTGCTGAGATGCAGTTCCCACAAGGGACAAAGCAGACACTGCTGAGGTTAACTATGAGGACAGAGAACTTGGCAGCATCTCCTGCTTGTAGGACATGTTGATGCATTGCCCATCTGATAGCAGACCCTGTGGTCCTAGTGACATGCAAATCCTCAGACTGCTGAGGATTCAGAGTCGCCTGTGACAGTCCAATACCATCAGCCCTGGTATAATCCTTGTCCCAAGACATTAATTCCCTTGAATATGAAGGAGACAATCTGTGTGAAGGCAATATTGATCTATTGATCAGCAGTCACAGGCACGTGTAAGAGTCACTGGCCTCATGAACATGTGACCTTGCTCCAGAGCAGATGGGCAATTAGTGGTTTTCCCCTTGAAGCCAGCTCCAGTGTCTGCACTTGTGTGTGTCTTGAACACGTGAGTCAGCAGGACCTCCTCAGGCTCTTGCGTGGGAGGGCTGCAGCCCACTCCACCAGACCAGCCAACAGAGATTTCCCCAACCATGGGGCTGGTAGGAGCAGTAATCATTCTCCCCCTGGGCAGCCTGTTTGCTACAATTGTACACCACACATGTACGTCAAGTGAAACAGCCAGACACACATAGATTTATTGCCCCTCTCAGAGCTGCATGGAGCACTCCAGAATGTCACAGGATTCCCATGTGCACATTGCATGCAGAAAACAAATATCTTGAGGCCATGTGCAGATTCTCAGCACCCAAGGTACTTTGAGACCAAGAGTGCACATGGCCATACCTGCAGGGTGTTCTGAGGAGAACCACAGGTGACTGAGCTAACCTGCACTGATCTGCTCCTCTCACCCTCAGGAGTAACACTGCAGAGGATGCAGGAGCAGGCAAAGGCTTTGGTTTCCAAAAGATGGAAATATATAAATTTATCCAGTTATCTTTCTGAAAATACCCCCAGAACACTCCCCAAACTTCAAACAGCCGAAGAGCACCTGGTGCTTGAAGGTTTATGCTCGTTTTGCACAGAACAATAACACATAAACTTTGTTATGTTTCTGAACTTAAGAAACAGCTCTTCATGCAGTGTTGTGTGTCCATGTGTTGTTCCCCCCCCCCCAACTTATGGTGACTGCTTTAGCATTATAAGAAAATATTCAGATTTTGGTCTCTATCTAGACTTGGAGCATCACTAACTGAACTGTATCCCAACATCACATACAGGGAAGCAACATTGGTGCTTCCAGTTCTGCTAGTTTCCCTGAGGCAGCTGCAGTTGCCTCGACTGAGGTGCTGCCAGTTCGGTTCTGCTTACCTCTGCTCCTGGCATCCCTTGGTTTAAGCTAACAGGGAAGCAAATTCCTGGAGCTCTCTTAGAATGAAACCATGGCAACATCAATAACAGTCCATCCATTTACACCATGGGGGATATGGACAGAGATGGGACTTGCTTGCAAGTTACTTGAGAGTTTTCAAGAAAGCTTTCAAGGCCTTCCCAGAAATGCCTGGCTCTGTGGAGGCACTCAGAGGGAGCACTCCTTCCTCAATACACAGCACAAAAATACCCAAACCTGATTTTAATATTGCCCAAGAACACAACTACATTAATTGGATGATCTTCTCAAAAGCAAGAAACAGCTATCTAAATTTAAATCAACTAAAAAGACACCATTACTGTGACACAACAGAAGTGGTGCACTATGATAGTGCTCCCAGGGGAGTTGACAGTCACCTCACTGAGGTGAGACCAATGTTGGGCTGTGAGTCCCTATATGAATAAACAATGAAAACAGAAAAACACAGAACTCACCCAGTCACGTCCACATCAGCATCACAGCAGTGCCAGAGCCTCACACCCACATCCAACCTTCAAGTGACTCCTACAACTAGAGCTGCAGAGCAGTGTGGCAGCCGGGTGGGCCCAAGGTGGAGCCCTGCAGCTGCCCACACTCAGGTGCAGGTACTTTGCTGAACTCACAAGAAATGAGCCACGACTCTACTTTGCCTCAAAATGGCCTGTAGCTCTGTAACACCCAATCCTCTGCACAAAGCTTTGGAGATCATCTATGCTCCCCTGAGGGTTCAGTTTTTAGCTTTCGCAAATGTCCTCCGTGGCAAGTGTCTGCTTCGTCCTCTGGGATTACACACCAGCTCCCCTGCTGCGATGTAGTTTGCTGATAATCGTTATTCTGCTGGAGTTTATGTCCTTTAAATGTAGGAGATATGAGCATTCCCCTCTCTAGAGCCTTTTCTCTCAGTACCCGCTTGCTGGTCTGTGCTCCCTAACAACGCTGTGAGGAGAGTCGGCCGCCATTTCCGCGGCCCAGCTTTCCCCGAGGGACGATGGCGTTTCCGAGGCCGCAGGGCTGCCCGACCTTCTGAGGGAACCTGCCGAGCTCAACACAAAGCCGGGGTTTTCTGGTTCTGTCAGTGGCAGAATTTCACATTTTAACAGGTTG
>NW_010333003.1:11408-22910 GCF_000700745.2 Antrostomus carolinensis | reverse complement strand
AAAAATCCTAGATACAAACATGCAAAGTGGAGCAGTTGTTGCTCAGAGGGCGTGTGTAGCCCCACAGTGCCCGGAGAACAGCTCACCGAGCAGAGGCACAAACTCACCTGGAACAATTTCTTACTTAAAAGCTCCCTTCGTGAGGGACGTGCATTTCTGACAGGGGTAACCTGCGCTGCGCTGTGCCGCTGACCTGGCAGGAGCCCTCACCAATGTGTTTGTCCTTATCGTGCTCCGAGCCCGGCTCAGGTGAGTTTTGAGGGACACAGCAGTGTCAAGGGGAACTGTGAGTCCCCTTCTGAGGAAAAAGAGTGTGGCTGGGGCCGCTTAGAACCCCATGGGGGGATGAAGCACCCTCCGCCATCCTCCCAAAGCAGCTGGGTGATGCAGGCAGGACGGGCTCTGCTCACACAGTAAATACCCGCAGCAGCGACTGGTTTCTTGCTATGACGGATGATCAGGCGAGGCGGGCAGCCACACTCCTCTCCAGATGTGGAAAAGACCCTCCTGCAGAAAGCATCTCACATCCCCGTTCACTCCAGCTCAGCTCAGTGGAGACGCGTGCCCCCCCCCAGCCCTCGCTCACCCGGCTGGGCCGTGCTCATGGCTGCTTCCCCTCTGTGCAATCAGCAGCCCTTGGTGGAGGCATCTGGAGTCCTTCACCTCCACCATCTCACACCGTCTCCCCTTCACCCAGAGCCCAGCTGCCACGTGGCACAGCTCTCACAGCAGAGGACGCTAGGGAAAGGGGTTTCTGGGCAGACAGAGTCTGCTTCTGAACATAAAAATAATAGAAACAAAATGTCCTTGCACCTTGGTAGCAACGTCAGTAGTGTTGCTGCTTCTTGTTGTTTGATCATGACTCTCACTGTATTTGATGTTTTCACTCTATTCCCAGCTTCCCAAAATCATGTTAGAATTTTATTTTGAACAAAAGTCCACTTCTAGTTTTGTGGCTATGACAAAAAGCTCACAAGCATGTTCCATATCTTTGAAAAAATTCAGGAAAAAAAAATGCAATGCCCTCTTGTGCATATAGATGCCTGTGTATATCTGCACCATTTCCTTCTGTTGTGGGTAAAGCTGAGGGTGTGCACAGAAATATATTGTTGTCTCCGGGTACCTACAATGTATTTATCAAAGCCTAAAGGGAAACAGGCTTTTTAAATAATTAACCATCATACATATTGTAACTATATATATATAAATATACAGAGCATTCATATACATTGCATTCTCATACTACTTCAATGATTTCTGTTAGGTTTTTAATCCCTCAGTGTAAAAGGGGCCTCTGAAATCTAATGTCCAGATTCTGGGAGAATCTATAAATCTCACATAGAAGGGCTGCAATGGCTTGAGAGAGGCATGCAAGCAGCAGGTCGGGTGGACCTTTCATTTGCAGATAAGCTCTCTCAGTAAATCATTCTTCCCTGATTTATGTTGTAAAATGCACATTAATCTCTCTCAAACAAAACCTAGCCTTAATTGTATCAATTCTGAGACATACAGGGAAATGAGTGAGGAGGGAGGAGTAAGTCCAAGGGCAACAGAAATCAAAAATAGATGTTTAAAGCCTTTAGTAGCGCGTTTCAGCATCATTTCTGTTCCACAATCTGATGTACTACTCCAAAGAGAAATACAGAGACCAGGGGAAAAATATTAGGTGATATGAAATGTTAGGTAGGAAGATCGAGAGTTAGACTGTATGTGTTTCTAAGCATCAGAGCTCATCACCTAAGTTTCATGTTGGTGAGAATCTGGTATTGTAGTTGTGATGCCTTCCTGTTGCCAAAGATGAGAGCTTTCCCAGTGATCTCAGGGAAAATTAAAAAAGGATAAGGAGTTGCATTCATATTTAATGCTGTTGGTCTCATAACATATGAATACAGAGCTGATTTTGAAGGTATATTTGGCAAGGCTTACAAAATAAGGAGAAATTGGAATCAGGTACTTTTACCAGTTCTTTTATAGTTAACAGTTACTTCATTTATTCATCTCTTATCTATCTGATAAAATGTAGGTCGTTATAGCATCACATTATGATCATTCCTTTATTTCCTATACACAGTAGAGGGGTAACTACTGCAGCAGTGATTTGCAGTGTGGTCCCAGCTTTGAGTATGTCTTTGTCTCTGTAACTTCATCTCTGGCTTGGCAATGTCTGCTGGAGAGGAGACGATGAGAATCCCTAACATTGCCAGAGCACAGGCCAGAAAGCACCATAAACTCTTTCTGATCTGCTTGCTGGATTATTACTTGAAAGCTCACAAATGCAGCATGTGTGTGTGTCTGCCTAGGGGAGGGTTCAATTACCTGAGATTCTCTGCAGATATTAGCAGTGTCTCGTGGGGAAGTCTCATTTAGTATGCAGAGTAAAATCGCTATGGCACTGATCATATGATTTGAAGACTCAATCCTGAAGCAGCACTACTGAAAAGGGGAGGTGAAACTGCATGAGACACTCCGTTCAGACAGCATGAGGCTGTGAGCAGCACACGAATTTTATTCAGCAGGCAGGAGGAGAGCTGCTGGATTGGTCTGTTAGACGTGTAGTCAGGAAACCACAGGAAAGCTTTATTTCTGGCAAGTCTGCATTTTGTCGGGATGCACCACTGGTGTTACTAGAAAAAAGAAAGCCCGCTGCTATGTGAGGTTAAAAGGCAGAGGCAGTGATAGCTACAGAAGATAATTGTGAAACTCATTTGATAACCACCTTAAATACCCTCTCAAGAGTGAATTTAACTGTTGGAGAGCACTGGTTCCAAGTGACTGGGAAGTATGGTGAAAAGGATGCACGTTCTGAGGAAGCGTTTCACTGACAGCAGAGCAAACTTCTACCTGCATTGCTGACATTTGGGAAAAATAATATAAGAAAGCATTCTGGTGCCAGGATTCTTGTACTTTTTTTCTTCCTGAGTCCTGGAGAGGGATTTTGTAGTCCCCTCCCTGAGGAAAACACCAACCAGAACTCAGAATACTGCAGACTTGCCAAAGAACAGGCATGGTACAAAATGTGATTTTGGTGTTTTTCCGCAGGCGACTCAGCCAAAGACCTGCTGTCGAGGAGCTAGAAAGAAGAAATATACTTAAACGTGAGTATTTTTTTCCTGAAGTATTTTATATGTGTTTGTTGAAACCAGTGATTGCATTTCTCAAACATATTATTTTTAAATAGACAAATTCATTCACTGGGATTATTTTCTGTACCTAAAAGTTTTAATTTTTCACATGTCCTGGGTTTCAAGTACTGCAGGAATCAGAATTTACACTTTGATAAAGACATGCAATTTAGTACAGAAAAGAATGGCTTGTTCAAATTTAAGCTTTCAAACAATTTTCATTCTGATTACACTGCTATGGATGTCTGAGGGGGGAACACAATCTTGTCACACAGTACAATGAGAACTGGACTGTCATTTTCAAGACGTGGACTGTCATGGCAAACTGTACACTAAATACCACCAAGGCTGAAGTAGAATGGAGAAAGCATCCTTGCAGAGGTGTGATTCTCCTTGCAAGTACATTTGTTCATATTAGAGACCTTCCAAAAGACAAGGAAAAGAAAGATAATTCTGAGCTATTAGAGTTATGAGAGGGATAGTTCCAGGCCTGTTATAGATGCTGCCACAGAGGAATGTTCTCAACATCTCTCAAATAAACACAAGGCATAAACTCGCAACTCTTTTCCTAAAGATTGGTGTTCCGACCTGGGGACCAAACAAGTGATGAACATAATCCCTAGCCTTATAGTGCAGGGAATCCTCAAAGTTAGGGGAAGGTGAGAGAGCACTTTGAAATTGTCTCCATTATGAGTCTTAGACAGGAGAAAGGGGGAGGCCATCTGCTTGGAGGAAATGTATCTTGCTTCTGTTATTTTCAAGGTCTATTTAGTGCTGAAAGACAAAAACCAGGGTGATATGAACAATGGTTTGTTTCTCATTAAGCATAAAACATCAACCCACAGAAGTTTTATGTCATACAAGCAATGCTGCCTACACTATTTAATTAATATTTAATTATTAATGTGATTGTCATTACCTAGGAAAAAAGTTATCCACATTTTGTTACCTAAAATTTAGTGCCTCAGAACTTTCTTGGCAGTTCATAGAAAAAAACCTTATGCTCTTGCCATTGAAGTTATTGGGGAATTCATGTCAGTTTTAACACAAAGGAATTCCATAGTCAACTTATATTTATCAGTATTTTCAGTATTGTTCCAATGCATACATTGCATCTGGTAAAATTAGACGTATCTAACATGTGCATAGCTAAATGAGAAACAGGACACATTCTTTGCCAATGTGAATGGATGAACTTGGCCTAACTTTACCTGTCATCTACTACAAGAGACAAGAAAAAGCATTAACCCAAGATTCTGAAATATGTAGGGCCAAATTTTCAAGAGTCAGTACATAGGATCTCGAAAAATCTGTTTCTTTGCATTTTTTTCTGGCTAAGGAAGAGCTGATCTCTACTGAAAAAAATCTGTTCCTTTCTGTCTACTTTTTGAAGTGTGCTGGTTACATCCTTAATCTGGGTTAAACTGACCAGCTTTAATAATAAAAAAGTTTTAATACATTCATATAATGAGCTTACAGAGAGATAAAGCAGAAAGAAGATAAAGCAGAATTAAAGATATTTCCTGAATACCAGCTGAATGTACTGGTCTAGATTTGTATCTCATTTAAAGAGCATGGAACAAATTTATTGACTTCAGTTCAGTTGCTCAGGCTTTATACAGGTTCAGCTGAGATCAGAACCACTTCTACTTTATTTACCTCTCCCGTTACATGAAAAGCTAAGTATCTTGTAAAGAGCCGAGGTCATTACTTAGCTGCAGCAGATATAATATTAAAAGGCTGGACAGATGCAACAATTCCAGTCTCAGTTTGGAGTGACTTTGGAAATTAGTAAAGTCTCCTTTTATTAATAGGGATATCGACATTCTTGTTATGGACTTTAAAAGCACCTGGACTGGGTCTGACATGCAAAGCTGTAGCTGTATAAATACCCTTCAGTGAAATCACCACAACCCCCTCCAGGCTGTAAGAGTTTGTACAGTTCAGTTGTAAGTTTTCTAACATCTTTGATGTTCATAATACATAATGTTAATGGAAGCAATGCCACGCCCAAAGCTGGTTTAAGGACTAATAATTCAAATTTGTACATCCCTCCCTTAGGGAGATGTTTATGAGATAAAAGTAATAATTAAAAATCAAACTTAAACCAACATTTTCTTACAGTTTTGTTGATTTTCTAAGTCCTTTAACTCTAGAAATACTGGTTTTCCACAAAGCCCGAAAAGCATATGAACTAAAATCACGACCCACGTGTTCCCATGTGTTCTTTCTGTATTCAACAGAAAGCTGAGATTCACACTGAAGGAGGCAGCATCTCTTAAATCACCCTGTACAATCCCCAGTTCATTCTTAACACCAGGAACTGTTTTAGTGTCACGCACAGCTGAGAGTTCCTTGAATAACTTACAGAGCAGCAAAATGAATTACAGTTCTGCACATGCCACTTCGTAATTGGGAGCATCTCTCTACTGGGATTTATAAAACCAGCCCTGACTAATGAATGGATCTAAGCGTGGGCAGAGGGATGTTGATGAGAAAACCTGTCTGGTTTGTCTCTGTAATAACGCCTGAGTTTTGTAATGCCCTTGCTAGTATTTCCTATAAAATGTTGTTTTATTTTTTTTCTAAAAGAACTATTTATTCTATTTCTTGAAGCTGGGCATAAGTACTGAACCCGAGTGATTGTCTCATAGAGATGGATCACTATACATGTTTAGTATATTTGGAGAAGCATTTTCTGATCAGAAATGTGTATCTGTGTTTTTTCTTTATTAATTCTCTCAGTGTATCACAGTCATATCTTAAAAGGCACTACACCACAGAAAATTATCTTCTTTTAATAAAAAGATATAGATAGGAATATCTGCTCTAAAAGGGGTGAATTAAAACTGAATAAAGCGTATTAGTACTTTCTTGCAGGTATTTCTAAATCTTAGAATACATTTTACTTTTTAAAGCCTGTTCTCTTTTTAAACATTCCAGACTTAAACAGCTGCTCATCCCTCACAGAGCACTAATTTTAGCTGTCCTATTCTCTTTTAAATTTGTGTGCCTTGCCACCGAATTTTAATACAGCACATTATAGCATTTTAGATCCATTTGATTTACATTTCTACTATAGCCAGTTGTGGCTCTGCACTATTATGTTGTTTTAAATAGATACTTATGATTGCATTTCAGTGTACGCTAGTGAGTGTAAAAATAAGGGAGAGGAATACTTAATTACTAAAAATACCCTTTTGGAAACTTGTCTGCAGTGCTAGTGTCTTTTTGAGGCATATTAAAAATCACATGTGTGCTTTAACACTGAAAATACCTAATGCAAGTAGTATAATGAACTTCACAATAGTATCTAGAAAATCCCATAATGGTTAAACATTTTTCTCTAGCTCTTCAGCTTTGTTCAGGTTATAAGCTCACGCCTTAATTTAGTAACAGATAGTACTAGAAATAGAAACGCCATTAACTCGTTTCCCAAGGCAAAGGATGTATTTCACACAGTGTTACAGCACTCCAGTCTATTTTTAGACCCAGTGTGTAGGAGTTATCACGGCCTGAATGTTAATAGGCACAACACACAAAAGCAAGCTGGCTTAGGTTAGAATGGAACACCACAAAAGAAATCCCCGCGAGGATAAAGAAGTTCTAATGTCAGTGGCGTATCATGAATAGCAGAGAAAAAAGCATGCGAGTCAAAGATAACTGCTGTGGCAGTGTGACCGTCTCAAGATGTAGCCTGAGAATAAGGTAATGCAGGAAAAAACATACTTTCCCTGAAGCTGCTGCAATGTCTTTTCAGCATCTAAGAGCAATGAACGGGACCAGCAACACGGAGAATAAAAAATTATGATTAACTATGGAATATTTTGATTTTCCTTCTAAAGTTTACATAATTGGTGAGTTGGTGTGTCTGCTGTTGTTTTATTAAATCTCCTTGGAACTAGAGTTTAGAGCACAGGAAAAGCTGATAATGGCATCAGTACTTTGGCCTTACAGAGATGTAACTCTGTGTTCTGAGAGAACCAGAGAAATGTACTGACCTAACAAAACATACAACCAGAACCAGCTACTAATTTTTCTGTGCTCTAATTTTTGTTGCCTGGAAGTTTGGAAACTACTGATCCTCCTCATGAGGAAAGTAATCTGTTTTTTTTTATATATTCTCCACAGAACGAAATGATCAAACAGAACAAGAAGAAAGAAGGGAAATCAAACAGAGACTGACGAGAAAGGTAAAATCTTGCAATACCTCCTATTTTTGAAATTTAGAAAAGCTAATATAACATCAACCAGTCACAGAGGTCATTATTACTCAAAGCCTCCCTTAATACACATCCTCCTCAGCACTGTCTGAGATACTGGTATCTAGTAATATGAATTATAGAAATATCTACCTCATCTCAGATATATGAGACTTAGTAGAATATTTACATATAAACTTTAAAACAGAAAATGGGTATTTGCTCGCTCGCTGCATATTTTGCAACTATATCATTAGGAAAGGACAACATCATTCTTTGCAGCCATCAGTAGCAGAGCTGAGTCCCTGCTGAGCGCCAGGTGTGCTCCCACAATAAATTTCTCCTTGCATTTAAGGTTTCTCAGAATCAGAACTAGATCTTGTTATTGTGCTGTTCCTAGGAATCCTGATTGGATTTATAAGCCAAACATGCCAATAACTTGTTAAGCCAAAATGCAATTCTTACAATGGGTCCAGCCCTGAAAACCTTCGAGACAATGTGCTGCTGACTGTAGTAGAAACCCCCTACAGCATCTGATATTATACATAGATCACAGTGATTCATTATGATTCCTTTACATACTGCAAAGACATGTTATCAATGTCCAGGTTAAAATATCTTCCTCTTTTGTCCGTTATAAAACCCCTGTGCTGTACCCACAGCACTATTATTGTTCTCCTAACAGTCCTCTGAAGGGTTGAGTATTTCCCTGGAATTTCCAAGGGTTGGGGTTTTTTTCATATACGTAAGTGCACACTAAGCTAAGATGGGAAGCAGAAAACGTGGTGCATTTCATTGAAAGTTTGTTATTAACACTGGGTTTATTTTACAAAACTATTTAATACAGCTTAACCAGAGACCTACAGTTGATGAATTAAGAGACAGAAAAATCCTGATTCGATTCAGTGATTATGTAGAAGTGGCGAAAGCACAGGACTATGACAGGCGAGCAGATAAACCGTGGACAAGACTATCAGCAGCAGATAAGGTATTGACATAATTAAAATGACACATTACTGCTTTCTACTTTGTCTATAATGATCTATCAGATTCTGCAAGGACATTTAACCTCTGGGACATTTAATCTCTATAAATGTTACCATTATTTTTTATGCTGAAACCACATTGACCAATGCATAGTCTCATTAAAAAAAGCTATAAAAATGCCTATTTAGTACTAGAAAGGCTTCTACCCAGCCAAAATTCTGATATAAAACATGAGCATGGGTGGAAGCCTCATAATTTTAGGTAGCTAAACTACAAAGCACCAAATACAGAAGAATCTGTGAAAGCACCAATGAGTTTCAGTTCACTCCCAGTTGCCATTTAAACAAAGAGTGCTCTCACTTTTAATTTCTTGAATTTCATTATATTAAGCACCAAAAAAATAACCTTTTTACTTCTCTTATGACTATGCAATCCTACGGATAAAGGTGCTAACAGGGTCTGGACTGGTATTTGCAAGTTGTGATAAGGCAAATAGTCTGCTTTTTATTAAAAAAGCGACACACATTGAAATTCAGTAAAAGTCAGTTGACCAGCTGATCAATTTCTCAGCAACTTCTCTTAATCTTTAATAAATTTTAACTGGAATCTTATTCAATGTGGTTTTATTCTCCTGTCAGATCTGCTTCTAGACAGAAGTGACCCTGTCAGTGGTCAGTAAAGAATGATAAGCAATACCATCTCACCAATCCATCTAACCTAAATATTCAGCAGCTCTGCTGGCACAGGATGCTTTCCTATGCCCAATACCTATTATTTCTACTTTAGAAAACTTTGGTTCTGCTCTGCAAGTCCAGGATTTTACAATGCTTATAAACACAAACTTATTTGTTAACCACCCTCTATTTTCATTTCCTAGGCAGCAATTCGGAAAGAGCTGAACGAATACAAAAGTAACGAAATGGAGGTACATGCATCGAGCAAACATTTGACAAGGTCGGTTTTCCAGCTGTTTATTTCCATTGCCTGCTAAGAACAGTCTGCTCGAGTCCTGAATTTGTAGATTTTGCTCTTATATGCTGTAGAGGGAAGGTTTAGATTAGACATTAGGAAGAAATTCTTCACTGTGAGGGTGGTGAGACACTGGCCCAGGTTGCCTAGATAAGCTGTGGCTGCTCCTCCCTGGAAGTGTTGAAGGCCAGGCTGGATGAGGCTTTGAGCAACCTGGTCTAGTGGAAGGTGTCCCTGCTGATGGCAGGGGGGTTGGGACTGGATGGGCTTTAAGGTCCCTTCCAACCCAAACTATTCTATGATTCTATGTGGGAGAATAATATGCAAAGGAAGCTCTATTTTAAAAGAAAATTGAAGTATTTATCTTCCTGTTCAGAACCTGGCTTTCTGATTTCTTTTTTTTGTGTGTGTGTGCTTTGATTAGCATGTACTGAGAAGCCCCAGACCTTCTTCAGAACATCACTCAGCTTGCATTCTTTCCAATGAAGATTCAAAAGCCATGACAAAAAATCAAATGTAGGGTATAACATAGAAAAAAATATTTTTTTTAAGTATACAAACAATACACTATATAAAGGTTTTTGAATTAAATGTACTTGAGTGTGCAAACTTATTATCACAAACATTACAACTTCTCTGCTATGAAATATGATTGTACCTACTGCACCAAGACATGCAGAACGCCCATAAGTAACACATTTGTTCTAATGGATTCAGCCTGTAGATTTCCATATCCCTTGGATGTCAGTCCAGTTGCTCTTGGAAGGGGTGCAACCCCCACAAGCACACTTAATGGCAGTCCAGAGAGGTCAGGAGAGAGAACTGGTTTGGACTCTTGTCACTCTGAGTTGTTGGGCCAGTGTGAACCTGGTCAATCCAGTGCTTGCTTCGTGTGCCAGCACTGATGACAGGTACTATGTTTAAACACGCATGAAAAGAGTCATTTCCCTTTTCTAAGTGGGAAAAATCGTGAGAGAGGCTGATTCCACAACCATTGTTAGACATTGTTAGTTAAAGAAACATTTAAATAGCAATCACTTATTTCCTACAATTTCTATTAGGTCTCTTGAGCAAGTCCAATTGCTCTTAAAACACCATTGGAGGAGTTGCTGGGAACACAGTGTACTCTTGCCATGTCTGTAAGCATCCTCAGGTGTGCTTGCTGCTAAAATAAGCTGCATAACACTGTACTAAGGAACCTTGTGTGCAGTCTCACAGTCCGGAAGGCTCACTGCACAGGGCCTGCGCCCACATGTCCATGCTTAGTTCTGAACTCGGAATGAATTCCAGCTTAACTGAGCTGTGGATGTTTGATGAAAAAGATGGTCTAGGCAAATACACTTGACTTGTAAATGCAGTGTAATTGATGTAAATGCTGTATTTATATAATTCTAGAATGTTCATGCAATTGTTAGGTCCCTTTTAACATTCCAGGACTCGGACTCAAGACATCACAGCATTGATAGAATAAAATATAGGGAAAAAAATGGGATGGCTGCAGTTTAAGTCTGAAAGTGAGCTATACCTTCTCTAATCGAAGCTACCTGGAGAGTTTAAGTAGATTATAATGATATATTTTGAAATTTGTTCAGGATATTAGGAGTAAACAAGCTTACCATTTACAATTAGGGCTAGAGCATTACAAATGACTGGGACTTTAATTACATATCTCAGACAAAAGAACAAG
This sequence comes from Antrostomus carolinensis, assembly GCF_000700745.2. Lineage (NCBI taxonomy): Eukaryota > Metazoa > Chordata > Aves > Caprimulgiformes > Caprimulgidae > Antrostomus > Antrostomus carolinensis. The sequence goes on along the minus strand of NW_010333003.1, from coordinate 11,943 downwards.
CCTACAGAGCCAGAGTATATTTATTCCAGACAGACTTTCCAAGACTATCATACATTAAACCAACATCCCAAAGCATCGGCTGAACATTGCTTAACTCTCACAAAGTAGTAAGATCACTGCAAAATAAAGAGTATTTCTACCAGTGACAAACTGGGGCCTAATTCCTAAAAGGAAGAAACAATCGACTTCATATCTATATTTGCATTTGCACTCCCAATTAACTGTAAACTCATTAGATTGGGCCCTGATGACTAACTGCCCTACAGTCAGGGCATGTGTATGGAAATGTGTCGGTGAGAATTAAGAGTTAAAGTCGCTTATGTTCTTCTATACTGTTATTATACCTTTAAACAGAATGAATACCGTTTTTTGAAAAAAACAACTTTTTTGTTAATCTAACTTAGAATTTTTTAAATTTATTATTTTTTTATTTCAAAGAGGTTTGAAAAATGTCTCTCATTTCTCCTAGATTTCACAGGCCATAGAAATTTTCTTCTGAGAAGAATCTGTCTTTACTTTTTGATATTGCTGCTGA
>NW_010333003.1:0-11392 GCF_000700745.2 Antrostomus carolinensis | reverse complement strand
TCCCTAAAGTTCAGTCCAGGACACCTTGATGATAACGTGAAAGAAGGACTCTGCAGATGACGTCTCTGCAGCACTTACTTACAGAAAGAAACACCAGAGATGTACTTCGCTCTGAAGTCAGAAGAGCGACGGCCTGTGGAGTGGGACGATCTGCTGAAAAAGACTGAAGTAAAGCTACTTGAAAGAACATACTACTCTCCTTTAACACTTGTTTTAAACTGTTTTGCAGTCTCTCTTGGAAAAGGAGATGTTGTGCATGTACAGGCTTTACCATTCCAAGGCCTCTGACATAAACGGACATGACACACTGTCATTCAGTATTACGTTGACAAGACATTTTGAACTTACCACAGTTAGTTTGTAAAACACTTAAGTTCATGTTCTAAAACCTTAATTTAATGTATTATAAATTCATTCTTTTTTATATAATGTCTAACAGAATCACAGCTGCAAGCATTTTTGATTCCTGTTACTTTTGTTCTTTAATTAAATGACTACTTATTGCAGGAAATGAACATGTTTCCTAAAGCTCTTTTTTCCCAGGGACAGTTGGGAAGATATTTCCATTATTATGCACCAGATCATATAAACTTTTATCAACACAGAGTCTTCAAAAGGATGATCTTAACTAAGGATTTCCATCTCGTGGAATATCAGTGTTTCAGACCAGATCCTAACCAGCATAACATGGTTGTCATTCTACACTAGTTGAGGTTCTGGCCCTCTAAAGAATGACAATTAAGTTCACTGTTATTCTCATTCAAAATTCCTAAATTGGACAACCTTAGATGGTAACAATCTACTTTGATGTTTAGCAAACAAACCATTTTAATGCTTTCTTGACAGTAAAAAGAAAAAAAGTTAGTAAATGCTAATAACAAAGCAAATAGAGCTGGTTGAGAAAAATGTAAAGCCAGGCATTCTAATAATGCTTGACATCTAAAAGTCTCTGAGAATTCTACTCAAAATACTACTAAAAGTAAAAAACTTAGGAAAAAAAAATCATACACTGCTAGCTGGAAAGCAGGCCTGATGAGACAGCAACAAAATGGCACAGACACAAGGCAAAAATTTCTCTGCAAGTCTTAAATGCTGTCCTTTTAGGAAGTCATTCAATGTTGGGAATTTGAAAAAGGTGCTCTCAGTCTTGTAGCTTTGTTGAGAGGATCTCCACGAAGCATGAAAATAATAAAGAAAATAAGGTATGTAAAGTTGTTTCTATAGACTACTACTAAACTGCTGCAAGATGGTGAATAGAATCAATGCAAACAGTGGATGGACTAACCCTTGATTCTCTTCTGCTGCTCAGTGTGGGGATGAAATAACAAATACAGTGCTATTCTCTGGACAAACTAACATTTAAGAATGGAAGGTAAGAACATACAGTGCAACACTTAAAATATATGTCAGTAAGGATGATGCTAAAAGAAACTGAGGAATCATGGGAGATGTGGTGCCCAGACCAACGAAGATTGTTAGTTTCGATGTAGCTAGCTGTAATTTAGTTTAACTTTTTAATGTCTGATGTATGTGACTATCAATTGAAGCCTTTAATTCCCCAATTGCTTGATCCAAAGATTTTTTTTTTTCTATTTATTGCAACTTTATATCTGGCTGGCTTTTCACAGAAATACGTAAAATTATAACTAGCCTTTTAACATACTGTTAATTCTATTCATCAATCATTTTATTATTAATAAATTACTATTCATTCTAAACAACGATATAATGATAGTCCAGGTATAGCATACAAAAAAGGGAAACAGAAAGGAGAGAAAAGTTTCTTCAGCAGAAGAACCTTTTTTAGTTTGAGAACAGTAGCTGACCCACTGTTAACTACAAACATGGCTAATAAGCCATGAAAGTAACACAGAAAGTAACACAGGTCCTATTTAGGACCAACACATACTTTTACTGATAATAAAAATGTTGTATAAAACACATTACAATGATGTTGAAAAATATAAGAAACAGAAAAATATTTTAAGGGTAACATAGAGCAGCTTTTTAAACTTCAAACAATGCCCATGAGCTGTATTACTAATGTGACTTAACCATCTTGTAGTTATGCAGCAACACGCTTCAGTTCTTCCCCATGTTCTCAGCTGTCCTTCCATCACAAGCATAAAAAAAAACCCCAAAGCCAAACCAATCCTGCAGTTCACAATTCCTATCATTTCATTTAGGTGTCTGCTTTGAATGACCCCTGGCCTTTCCCATCCATAAATCAAACAAACAAACAAACAAAAACACCCCCCAAAACCCAACTCAAACCAACCCAAACAAACAAACAAACAGCAGTCTCCCTGTGCTGAGCTTTACCTTTGTGACTACTCCCTTCACATTTTTACATCTGTTAAATTTGATTGTACCTACCCAAAGGTTTTGAAGTTAATGGAGTGGATAGGTGGACAGTAAAATTTCATAATTCTATTTTATCATGAGTCCTCACTAAAAATAGCAGTTGTATTATTTTTTCAATATGTACTCACTGTAAGAAAAGAATTTGGGCCTAACAGTGCACTTTTAAAACCTTGTACAATTAAGAGAAAAACACCATTTCATATACAGATAAAATTCAATTAGACCAGTAAAAAATAATCTTTAACATCTCAAGAGATCCATCTAGTGGACATTACAGTGATCACAGGCTCAAAAAACCCCACAACAATCAGAGGCTCAGAAAAATTAGAAAAGCATGAAGCATGCTTACATAGATGGGATGAGTGGACCAAATTATTTACTGGCAATTTCAAAATAATTTCCAGAGACAACACAGCCTTGTGTTTTTAAAATTAATTCCTAAGAAAAATATTTAATTTATAACTATTTCTGTTTACAATAAACCATTTTGCATCAGTGAAGTGCAAGAACACCAATTACTCTGCATTCTACTCTCAGTGCACACTGGATAGAAATCTATCACATCCATTTCTGATTTAAGAAGTTTGTTTTTTTTAAAGATGGTATGTTCAATAAGGATAAAAAACAATCTTTCTCAAAGTCATAGATTAATTTAGGTTGGTAAGAACCTAGGTCCTTTCCCAAGGTCATGGGTCCCAACCCCTGCTCTGAGTGAAGCAACTTGGAAATTAAAGTAGGTTGCTCAGTGAGTGCTGAGTTCAGGCTACAATCTATGAGTACGGACTTCTCTTTTTTTCTTTAATTTAAAGGCAATATTATATAAAGATACAGAAGTAATTTGTAAATCAATAGATTTTCCCATTTTCTTTGAGGACCTCTGTCAAAGAGTTTTCTATCTTAATTTTACCTTAAAATTCAATTTTAAATCATGCCATTTTTCTCCCTAAAAACAAATTTTAGGAACTGGTTACTGTCAGAATAATGAAGGATAAAGCAAAGATATATGAAGTAGCTGTAGGACAGACAGGTTGCATGGGAAAACCAACAGAGTTAATAAAAGGAGTCTGGTTAAGTATCACCAAAGATGCAGACAGAGGTGAGGTTCAGCCGGAAACTTATATCTATTGGATAAATATTTTTTAAAATTATTGTGGGGTTTGAAGGAATTCCAATCAATATAAGACCTAAGTAACAGAAAACAACTTAAAATTCTGAAAGCCAGTCTATTAGACTTTAAAAAAATGTTAGACAATAATAGCAGCAATGTAGCATAATAGCTGCATTCAGAACTAGCTGGAATGAAAATAAGTAGCTCGAGAGATACAGACTGACTGGTTGCAGTAACATATAAGAAAATAATTAAAGAACACTACTGTAAGTAAAGGTCTCTGTTGATAATAAAAGCAGTGTGAGGAATGTAGAAAGGAACTTGAGGAAAAACAGAAGAGTTCAGAGGGTAGAGGGGATAATGGAAAAAATGACAGAGACGTGTGTACGATGTTAAAGACAACGAAAGGACAAAAAAAGAGGTATAATGGAATGTAAAATAAGGGCTATAAAGTAATTAAGCTGTGAAGAGCTGTAACCCTAAAATTAGCTAATATATTATTTTGAGATCTCTCTGGTTGTACCATCAGCTACAGACAAACACGTGCCCTATTCAGCCTTGCTCCAGAAGTTGTGTTAGTGCCGCGCTGAGCAAGCTCAGGCTCCTGAGATGCTGGGAGTGTTACTGGTAAAGAGGCAGCTCTGCATGTGATAATGTAGACAAGCTCCAAGACGTGCACATTCTATGAGTTATACTCTACATCTGCTACTTCTTCATCAACTGTGAGTTAATAATCCCCATTTTTTAAGAGAATTTAAATGAAAAATGTTGAAGTATTGTTGTGAGCCTGAAAAGTTAACAGTATATACATGCAGGATTGCAAGTTAAAAAAAGATTAAAAGGCCTCTAAGGAACTATAAAATGCAAGGGAGTTTTTTGTTTCATTTAAAAGCAAGTTAAGAGAAATATTAGCCTAGAAGTTGCACATCATAAATATTCAGAAGAAACCTTCTAGTTGATACATGGCAAGAAAAGAGATGCATAAATTATGACTCACTGGTCATTTTCTAGGGAAATCTGAAATTAAGTATATGAATAGACTGTATTAGTATGTAGGATGTGTTTCTGAGCTACAGATAGCAGACCCTCTTGCTATCTGTTTTCTTACACTAAATGTTTGTGTAGCAGTTTTATTTGTTGTGCAAACGTGTATTAACGATATAAAGCAAAATAGTAATGACATCATTTTGTAAAAAAATCCAAACAAAAACCCCCAGACAATATAGATTTTCCTTGAAATATTTAATACAAGTATTTGCAAAGTAGTTCAACCACAAGTGCTTACAGTTTTGTTTTCTCTTAGAAACTCCTACTGAAGTCTAACAACACAGACAAATAGGACTGAGATCAAAACAGGTATTTTCATTCCTAAATAATTTCTGAATGTATTATGGATGAGACAAAAGGCTTATTCTGTACACACACTCCCAAAACATAGCTTCAAAGTGAAATTCGAAGTAATTTCTCTGAAAGTCAGTTAAATAACCTATAAAAATTGTTAAAGACTTCTTAAAAAATGGATGTGCTAAAAATCCAAACATTTACATATTACATTTTAGCAGATTCAGTAAAATAATTCCAAATCTCATCTATAAAAGGACAAAAGATTTTAATATTAAAGAAAATATACTTTCATTACAATAGTTTCCTTGAGTGTAAAAAAAAAAAAAAAGTTGTCAAATTTTACATTATTAAAGAGTCTTTAAGTTCACCTTGAATTTCAGGAAGGTTTCTGAAAATATTACTTCAGAATTCTGTCTCCCGATTGAAACAACGTCTGCAGTCCTCTGCGAACGTTACACAGTTCCTCTTCTTGCTGTGCAAAAAGCATTACATAATATTCATTTTTTTTTTTTTTAAGTATTGTAATTCTGGTGCATAGTACGTGCTGCTTTTAACATATCAAATACGATACTTTTCTTCTCCATGTTAACATTCAACATATTAAGACCTAGAATTAAACCAGTATCTACCTGTTGCTTTTATAACCCAGATAAGGTTTAAAGTATAAAATGTCCATGATACTTGGATTCTGACTATTTTTTCTTTTTCATAGGGGACTAGAAATTACTATTTTTAGTAATTCAAACAGCTATACTTAAACAATAAATAAAAATCAGGACAAGGTAACTTCATTTACCATTTCTTTAAGAAGTTTCTCTTCGAGTCCTTTTATGTCTTCTTTCATCAGATGCATCTATAAAGAGATATGGAATGCATCTTCTCTGCTCAAAACTGGTAATGCATTTTCAAGAAGACAATTACATCCCTAAGTGGTTTAGAACTGAGAGATACAGATGCACACGCATCCACCTGCCTAAGAAAAGGGATGTGTGTTTTAAATTTGTTCTTTCTTGGGTGGTAAACAAAGCCACAGAATACAGAATAAATCTTATAGCAGTTTTTCAAGTAATTACACACACTAATAGGTGAAATCTACTCCTAAACCACTGAATATTGTTAAATTAAAGGATATTTTTTGATGATGAAAAAAGTACTAAAATACTGATGTGGCATTGATACAATGCTGAGGATAAAGACTTTGGAAAAAAAGTCAGTACTGATAACTGTTGGTAAAATGAAAGTATTAACAATTATTAAAATCAAGAAAGAAACAAAAGTTCATCATACCTCTGAAGTAAAAATATGTTCTTCATAGTCCACAGAGTGGTAGATGTTCTTTTCAAATGAAGTTTTAAGAATCTGAATTCTAAAGAAATAAAAGACAGTTCAAATAGCTTTGCTACATGTGAGCCTTCCAGACACATCATGAATACATCCCACTATTTGTAGTTTGTTTGTACTTAAAAGCACAGATAAATACAACCATAACTGTTACCATTGGAATAGTCTAGTAGGTACGTGGAGAAATTGACATGGAGAATAATTTTTCCTGTAATGTAACAGTTTAATCTCATTTTCTCATCTCATCTACTATCTCTATTTTATGTAAGAGAGAAATGTATAGAGAATAGTAGCTGGCCTAACTTATATCTCAAATGAACAGAACATAAATCATCACCCGGGATTAATGAAGCCTACTAACCTCTGTTGCTCGTTTTTCATGTATGTACTGAAAGTATGTGTATGTTTTTTCCAAAAGGTCTGGAAAGAAAGATATTAATAGATGATAATCAGTAGGAACTAATATTTTCTGAACTAAAACTGACTGCTATCTAACATGAATAAAATAACCTACAACCACAGACTCAGCACAGAACAGGTAGGAGTTACACAGTCACTGCAAAAGCTTGGGGGCAGGGGAAAAAATAAGCTTAGCTGGCAGGATGAGGCACTTCAAGAATTCTATTTTCACAGAACCAGTTTCACCAAAAATCTGTTCTAAGCTACAGTTTCAAAACAATGAAAAAGGATGTGAACAGCATTTAAATCAGACTTTCCATATAATTTAAGCCATGCCCTCAGAGTAAAGGGAAAAGTAAGTATAGTCTTGTGTCTGTATGAATGTTTGTATATTGATTTTTACATTACAGCAAGTAGCAGACCCATAATGTCAACTGGCTCCTCGTAGAACACAGCAGATCAGGTTCAAACACGCCAGCTGACAAAAAAAGGCTCATTAAGGGAGGTAAACAGTCCATTAAAAGTAGTAGTGGTGGTTTATTCTAGGAAGAAAAACATACAGTGGTGATCTAGAAATTCTAAGAGCATAGCATGAGCCAATCCTAACATCTCAAATTCACTATTTGAAATTTGACCCAACTTATAAGCCAAATGATAAAGGCTTTTAAAATCAGAATTAATGACCTAAAGTTAAAGATGATATGAATAACCTGTGGATTCCATAAGAATTTGCTTATCTCCATGATCAAGCAATTTAAATACAAACCAAGAATTCTTTTTCCATGTTTTTCAGGGATAGAGAATCTTTTTCAAAGTTCTCAAGTTCCTCAAGGAGAGCAAAATGAAACTTGTCCAGCTGCCTGATCCTACCAAAACAAAATGAGTTACTTTCAGAAAGTATTCATTGCATTTTAAGGGTGTTTTAAAATAAATCCTTTGTTACAGACCTGCATTCATGAAGCTGGTAATTCATTGTTGTCAAATGCTCATGGGCAGCTCTTAATGACTGCTTAGTAAAATGATCCATTTTCCGTGAGCGGCTCTAGGAGGATGTTTTAACATTAAATTCAGATTATTTTCACTTTAGGAAAAAACCAAACAAACTGTTTAGTACTGTAATTGCTTTAGTACCACAGATCATACTGACCAAAACAACCTTTTTTTTTATTCCTTCCCTATCCTTTAAGGAAAAGTTTTCTGGTAACAAAATGTAACTAAACATGGGTTTACATTTTTGATAAAGTTCTACCCTAGAAGTACATTATTTGAAAAATATTATTTCCTCAAAATAGGGAAAATACACCTGGAATGAATGATGCATGCTTACAGCTGTCTTAGATGAACAAATGCATTATTCAGGCTCATGTTTTCCTTTTTGAGAATAAATTTCATTCATAAGTTTGAGAATTTGAAAAAAATCAAAATGCAGTACACTCATTACTTTAGATACACAAGCTTGTTTTGAAACAACAGACAGGATAAAAAATAAAACAGACCTGGGCAAGAAAAATCACTGGAGAGTTAGGTACATAAAGGAATTGCAAAAGGCATGAAAGGAAATGGAATTCTGGCATTTCTTGAAGTTTTATGCACATCGCTACTTTCATGTCCTTTTAAGCAAATTCTGTGATGTAAGACCACAGAATGGTGGGGTGAGCTGTTGTTCATATGCACATGTCCCCACACAGACAACTAATATCGTATATGAAATGTCTTACCTCGATTCTCTTAGTAAATTCTTTTTGGAGCTTCTGACCCACACTGATAGCTGAACAACCAGGTTCCCAGAATTCCCCATCCAAAACAGACAGATCATTTACAGATAGAGTAGATATGCTTTCAGACACTGAAGAGAAATAAAAAAGATAATGTCACAATTCAGTATGAAAAATTATCCTATCTGAAGTTACAGCTAGAACAGCTTTTGTTATATATGGATTAATTTCACCAATTAGATGGCTGAAAATTCTATTTTCATATCAATTTTCTGACTTTTTAAATGGATATAGTCTCTATTTAGCATTTCTTTTTATTCCTTTTTTAAACATGTAAAATGCTTTTAAATTGATCTTATCTTTTCGAGTTAAAATTGTAACTTGTTACATTATTTTAAACTTTGGCACAACTATAGTCAACTTTCACACTTTAACTAACCTCTGTAAGTAACAGCATCACCTGTTTTAAATAATTTTCTAGGCTGTAACTTTGTTCTTCTGCTTCTTTTCTTTTCCTCCTCTTTACCTGATTCTACTTCATCAGAATTGCTTTCTGTATCACTGTGGTACCTTCGTTTGTGTAACGTTTGTATAGTCGGTCCTTTAATGAACATGAGGACAACGCTTCATTTTAGAATTATTTAGAACAATGACATGGGAGGATAAATGAGTTTATAGATCCTTTGGATACAAATTCTAGGAGTATGTGTTTTGGCTTTAAAGCTTGAGAACTATATAAAAATTAAAAAGCATTACATTTATGGAGGGCATGTTCAGTAGATATGAGAACTTGATGTAAATGAACAACAGGATTTCAGTGGAACACAGAATTCTTTGACCCATGGAAACCTCACTCATTAAAGAGATTCACCCAAAGCCCTCTTTTCCTGGTAATACAATTATCCCACTTTTTTTCAATATCAGTGGGTTTGCTTCAAACTCTTTTTTAAGAGTGTAACTAACTTTAAAGTAACTGCATTTTGGAGCCAAACTTTCAGGGATTTTTTTGGTAATTAAAACAGCAGAGAAAATGAGAAAAAGAGTAAAAATTGAATAATACTGAAAATCTATGAAAGAAAACAAGATTAAAAGACTTGGGCCACATTTTTATGCCAAATAAACATTTTTTCTTAGCCTTTATGGAGACACATAGAAAGTCTTTCGCTTTGAATTAAACATTTGTACCTGATGCATGTATGGGGCCACAAGGTTCTTCACTCCAAGACTGTACTTTACTTCCACTGGAATCTGACAGTGGAGATGGTCGTACACAATCCTAAAAGAAAAGTCACTGATTTATTAGCCATGTTAATAATTAATGATAGCTGTAAGCCAAATGACCAATAATGTCTAACTGTTTCTTGCAATAGGACATAAACAAAATGACTTCTTAAAGAAGTAATTAGTGATTTTCTCACCACAACAAGTACATCTGAGAAGTAGCTTGAAGGTACACAGCAGTTTTTATTTGTTTGCCAATACTACACTAGTTGTAGCATTGAGTAGGACATTGGTGCTAAAACTATGAGAGCACTTTTTCACCTCAAGAATTTTTCCATGCAGATGTCACAATTCTTTAATTTGTGAAAAATCTTTTATTTTTTATTGAAAGTCAAGAAGTAAATATTTACTCCGTTATTTTTTAAGACATTAACTATAACTGATCTTGTTGGCACATAATTCTTTCTTTATATCCATATGATAAACAATTCCCTAATTTATCTCAAATATTTAAAAATTAACTAGTAGGACTTTCCAAGCAGGTTACAAGTAAACATTATATGTAGTGTTTAACATTAAGAAAGATGCATTTCCCTTAAGCCTCACCATCTGTAGGTAAAACAGATTAAAAGCTGCAGCTCCCTCCTGAAGAGCAAAGGATTTAGCAACATACCTCTTCTTTACTTTTGGTAATAGGTTTATCGGTATCTTGTAGTTTTGCTTTAATAGAAACAGTGTCTGGAAAGCGATGTTTGAAACTTGAATCTTCATTATTATTATTATGTGTTTCAGATACAGATCCCTTTGCATGTTTTCCACTGACTGTTTTATATGTTGTTAAGCTGAGCTACACATGAACATAAAAAAAAAATCATAGAAAGGAGATGTACGAAAGCATAAAACAGTTGGCAGCTGAACAGAACAATTTCAGTTAGAAGAACTGTAGAGTGACTTTAGTATTCTTACCAAAGATGTTTCAGTTAAAACTGGTGAGAAACTTTTATTTCCAAATGTTAACTTTTTAACAGTTGTTTCAGGGGACTGGCTTAGATGTATACTTTGAATATTCTTTTTTTTTGGACAGAAATTATTGGGGGAGATTCCTTTCTCAAAGTTTAACATTTCCCTTTTTTCTAGTGTTGACTCCTGAAGATCAGGTGAACTTCCACTATATATATGCTCCTGAGTAACATCTCCTTCTGATATTCTTTCAGCACCTAAAAAACAGTTACTTAACTGTCAGCATGAGGAATGAAAGGAGAAAAAAAAAGGTAAGCCCCATATTGCTAACTGTTCCAGCTCTAGGTATCTGCAAGTCACAGATGTGTGGAATTTTACTTTAAGTACTGGCATGCAACTTGCCACACTTACATTTTTTACACTCTCCGCGCTATTTTAGCAGTTACCAGATTCATTCTAACACTTATGTATTGCACTTCTATATTATGCTGATGTCAAATAACTGTACCAACCCATAAAAGTGTTAGTGACTTATTAATACACTTCCTTAAATTATGTGGTACACACTGTATTAGGCGATAGCATGAAATAAATGTAAAATTGCACTACTGTGATAATCCTCATTTAACCTCCAACTTTTGATACACTATTGCTATAAATTAAAAGTCAAAATACCTACATCTCACTATCTCAAGAGATGCAGGACTCTCAGATGAAGGCATTTCAATTTCCTTTTGTTCTGCAGAATTCTTTGATTTAATAACTGGTTTATGTACATAGTTAGCTACTCTCTTTGGATCCACGGATACAATATTCGGGAACTCTTTCTGCTGATTATCATCCTTTTTTTCCCCATTCATATGTTTCTGCTAAAATACAAAGTTTATATAAACATTATTTATAAACATATGGAAGTGTATATATATATATATATATATAT
>NW_010333002.1:0-879 GCF_000700745.2 Antrostomus carolinensis | reverse complement strand
GACACCAGAAGCTCGGACACACCAGTGCTGGGTTCACTTGGACACCAGAAGCTCGGACACACCAGTGCTGGGTTCACTTGATAGTGTCCTGCACCCGCCGGTCAGTCATGACCTCATCAGGTGACAGCCCAGTAAGAAATAGTGCAGCCAGTCTGTAAGCAAATAAAAGCACTTTAATAGAGCAGCAGGATTAATACAGCTTCATATGGATTGCCGGTGATAATCTGCTGTCAGCAGAAATAAATGCTTGTACTACAGTTACAAATTACCAAAAAGGTCGTAATTGCTAAAAGGGAATAAGTTACTAAAAAGGGATAAGTTGGTAAAATAATTCTCTAGAAATTTTCTGTTTCTGAGGAAGATCCCCCGCTAAGTCTAAGTCTTAGTCTTACCCAAAGGCATCCTGATCGGGGGGAAGAGAGGCTCAGCCCGTCGGCTGGTCCCTGGGGGTCAGAGATCTGCAATGGAGTCATCCCTGACTGGTCTGTGCTGATGTCTTCCCTGACCATGATGGTGTTTTCCCTAATCCCCTCCTTTCTTTGGGCTGTTTTTATGCCATTTATTTTACATGCAAGGTGGGGCTTGATTGACTTTAGTCATACCTTTACCATGATTGGTAAAAACACTTCCACTTCCCTTTTTAGGTAGGAGTTACCAAAACTTGGAGCATATGCCCCCTGAGGGGGAACGAGGGGGGTCAGTGTGCTGGAGTTATGTTTTTGTGTAGCTATAATTCAAGGTCCACTGTAGGAAGACAAACATCGGAAGGAGGGTCTGTGGGGTGCTAGTTGATGACCTTGGATCAACACATCAAGTCTCGTACCATGCTGCGATGGAAATAAGAGCTGGAAAAAAAGCCTCCACTGTCTCCCATCTCTT
>NW_010333001.1:12541-12801 GCF_000700745.2 Antrostomus carolinensis | reverse complement strand
CCACCTCCACCCTGAGCCCTCCCACCTCTTTTCTCATGCCCCATGGGTGCAGCAGCCCCAAAACATCAATTTGACTGTTTCTTCCCTGATTCCCAGGTGCAATAATTAAAATACAATTAATCTGTGGGTGAAGGGACAATGGGTACAGCTCTGTCCTGGGGGGGACAATGGGATAGAAGCTGTGCTGGGCATGTCCTGCTCCGTGTCACCCCCTGCTCAGGGTGGGGCTGGGGGCTCACTTTGCCCTGGCAGGAGGTTCC
>NW_010333001.1:0-12479 GCF_000700745.2 Antrostomus carolinensis | reverse complement strand
GAGGGGGACCCAGAGCACTCTGCAGAGATGGGCTCAGGAGAACCCTTTGTTTGAGGAGGGGGACAGCTGCTGCCAGTGCAGATCAGCCTTGTGGAACTGTCCCCCATGGCAGGCTCAGCCTGACCCAGTTCCCACCCAGGATGTGTCCTCCCAGTGCCTGATTATCGTTGGTTATTGATTAACTGCCAATTCCCCAGCCAAAGCTCTTTGCCATGAGCACAGGGCAGCAGTGGCGGCTCCAGCCCATGCAGAGGCAGCTGTAGGGCCCCCAGCTCTGCCAGGCCAGGGGCTGTGTCCCCCCAGGAGCAGCATATGAAGGGCCATGGGGAAAGGACGAGCTGTGCCTGGGATCCCAGGGAGCTGCGGCTGCCAGAGCTACAGTGGGCACCGATTCCCAAGCCACTGGCTCTGGCCACCCCCAACTAGTGGGGGGTTTGGCCTTGAATTTTGCATTTCTGCTTCACCCACCTGATGAGTTTTCAGTGGCCCAGAGACCAAAATCCTCAGCTCAGGCAAAGGCAGCTCTGCCAGCCCGTTCCCCCCACCCTCCTGGAGGGGCTGCAGGGCTATAACAGCACCTTGCAGGCTCTGCTGAGCTCAAATAAAAAACAAAAGCAAAACCAAACCCAAAGCACTTTTAGAAAATAATGTGTTTAAATACAACCCCAAAGCAAATTAAATTGACCATGTACAGGGCTGGGTGCCAGCTCTGCCTGCAGTTTGTCCCCTGCAGCACCCTCTGCTCCTTCTGAGAGAGGAAGGGGGAAACCTGGCTGATGAATATAGTCTTTATTGACTACTTTTTTGAGTAGAACAAACTAAATACATCTGTAACACTTTGGGTTCCTTTTTACAGTACATTAAATAAGTTATGCACAGGAATGAAGTAACAAATTTCTATTACAGAATTAAATGTCAAAAAAAGAAAAGAAAAGAAAAGAAAAAAGAAATAGAAATAGAAAACTCAACCCAACAGGTCTTCCCCTGTCTGAATTTCATATTTATCATTCCATGTTTAAAAAAAACAAAAAAAAAACAAAAAAAAAAAAAAAAAGAAAAAAGCCATCATTCTAATAATGACTGTTAGTATTTCATTCATTTACACTGGGGTTAATTTTAGTACACGGCCATCAAAATTGCATGAGAATTATGGAAGACAGTCTATTTACAAGCAGTTTCTTCCAGCCCTGCCCTGCCCTTCGTTCCCTGTCCAACCTCACAGCACTGACCCCCCCCGTGCGCGGGCAGGACCGGGATGTGGTGCCTGGACTTGATGTACCTGAGGCTGCGCTGAATCTGCCCCTGTCCCTTCAGCCCCCGGGAGAGGGGTGGGGGTGCAGGGGCAGCCCCCTGCCCCGGTGCTCTCAGAAACCCAAAGCGTTTGCTGCTGCTCCTCCCTGCTCCACACAGTGTCCTCCTCCCGGCTACAGCCCTGGCCACCGCCAAAGCAGCCGGGACAGAGCCGCTCCCCGGGGCCTTTGGGGCAGCACGGGGCTGCTGCAGCTTCTGGCTGACCCCACATCTCCGGGCTGGGTGACACTGTGGCCTCACCACTGCTGCAGGTACCACCTCCATTCAGGGCCGCACCAGCTCCATGGCCCAGCACTGACACGTTCAGCTCCCAGTAGCCTTGTCCCCTTGTCCGTGCAAAGGGCTCTGCAGCAGCCAGGACCCTGCCACCATCTCCTGGGGGACACAGGAGAGGGACAGTCCCAACTGCCACTCGAGTGCTGTCATGACCAGGCAATGTCGTGGCTTCTTCTGCAAAATAAAACCTTGCAGACATGGGAATCACCAGCTCTATCCCACGACAGCAGCTTCAGAAACAGCTTTCCCTAAGGGACAAAGCTGGTTTATCCCCAGGCAGCCAGCAGCACCACTGCAGACTCACTGACGATTCATTACATCTCTATTATTTGCCTCCAATTGAAAAAGTAATCAAAAATAATTTGGGAATTACTCGCCTCATTGGGCTCCAGCCCAGCAGTCGTACAAAAACAGTCACGGAAACCCGGCTTTGCTGAATAGATGGTTTACTCAAGCCTGTTTGTATGGGCATGGGAAATGGGTGCAGCTCTCCAGAGGGCACGTGCCCATCCCTCCCAGTGGCTGTGCCTCTGGTGACCTCCAGGAAGCATCCGAGATGAGCTCTGGAACAGCCCTTCCGTGGGTCGGTGTGGATGATCGTGTTTGCACGGCCCCAAATCCCTCCTTCCATGTCACAGCCGGGACTCTCTGAGCGATGGATCTCCCCAGCTGACCATAGCATCCCCACGGGACATCCCTCTGAGCCTCTGTGCTTTTGGGATGGTCTCTGAAGGCTGCACGAGGCAGCGGTGGCTGCGCATCCCTGGGCATCGCCAGGGACAGGAGCGCAGCCGGCGTGGGAGCAGCACCACGGGAGCTCCCCAGGGCTGGGGGGCAAGAACCGACGTAGGAAACCACGTCCTGTATTTGTTTTCATAGTTTGGCCAACGTGCATGGAGAGAAGAGACTATAAATAACCCACTGCAATTGTGTGAGGATCTCTGTGGTTAAAAACAACAGCAGTAACTCTCAAACCAACAACTTCCATGCAGTGAAAAATAAACAAACCCAAAAACCAACCACTTTCTGCACAGCAAACTAACAGTACCCGGGTGGAAAGGGCAATAACCGCCCGCAACGAATCCAGATTCACTCTGTGCTTTCCCCCAGCAAAGGTCCCATCCAGGGTAACGTGCAACTGTCTGTCCCATCACAGAACGGGCCATCCCGAAGTGACCAGCCGTACTTCCCTGGTACTGACATTTGGTTTAGAGCAGATGAATCCTCTCCTCTCTCTCTGCAACCATCAGCTGCGAACCTGCAGGCAGGAGAAGAGAAGAGGGCTCGGCTTCTGCCATTGCACTAGAGGACGAGATGCTCCTGCTAGGAAAGTGGCTCCGGTCTGTTCACAGCAACGACCAGCCAGCACGGCCATCTGCGACACCGCTGTCTGGGAGCAAGGGAAAAAAATAGATGTATAATGTGGAAGAAAGGCAGCTGAAGGAGGAGGTGGCTCAGACACCTCAGGAAAGGAGCTTGAGCATGTTTAACCCATGAAGACAGGGCTCAGCATCTCCCACATGCACCAGCAGCGCTCTCCACCGAGTCCAGGTCTCCCCAAGCGAGTGCCTGGCCTCTCCAGGTCCCAAACGATGCTCTGATACCCTCCCTGCAGGGAGACGGGCACAGAGGGCAGGCAAGGCTGGCCTCAGTTCTTCATAAGCCACGAGAAAAAGAAGGCAGAACTAGATGGCAAAGCCTGAGTGTCGGTGCTCTGAGGAGGTGGTGCGGATGTGTCAAATGTGGCAAGTGATACAAGTTGCTGTGGGGGAGTTTTTTTTCAGTTTAAAAAAAATCCTCAGGGAAATTAATCAAATGGACTGAAGCAAACCTTCCCCTTCAGAGCCCGTTTGTGTCTATTGCTGTCACAGATGCCGGGGTGGAGGACCGAGAGGTGGTTGCCGAAGTCTTCTCGAGGGCCGGGCTGGGCACACCGTCCAGGCTCTTGGCAGCAGCGGCCGGCCGAGCGGGCCCGGCGAGAGCCAGGGGCTTGCTCTGGCCGTGCAGACCTTGGCCACAGATTCGGTGGTGCCTCTCCCAGTCCTTGTGCTGGCAGAAGGAGCCGCAGTACCGGGCGATGTTGCAGCCGCTGCACGTCTCACTGGCTTTGCGACCACAGTTCCAGCAGCTCTGCAACACCAAAGACACCAAAGACTTTAAAATGGGTTTATAGTTTCTGAGAGCTACAGGATGGTGCTGACTTAACAGCTCTGGAGGAGACTGTTCATCCCCCTTTGGCCCATATTTAGTAATATTAAAATGAGCAGTCCATTAATTCCTGCTATTTCACAACTCTCTGCCAAGGGTACTAACTCCTAACTGCTCTGCCCAAAACTGCCTGCCAGCCTGCACCGGTCACATCCTCTCCCCTAGATCCACCCAAACGCACAGAGGAAACAACAGGCAAGGACTAAAAAACAGGCTGCAGATGCTGCTATTGGGTCTTTTTCTTCCCTGTTTTAAGCAGCTCTATTTTGGTTCTGCTCCCAGCCGAGTGCTCTCCGCAGGGATTACAGCGTGCTGTGCAGGCACCATTTGCTCTGCACCCTGCCTAGCTGCACAGGAGGTCGGAGCGGGCTAATTTGGAAAAGAAAAAGCTCATTTGAAAGCCTCCCAAGCCAGGTGGAAGCACTGCCAGAGCCTGAATTTCAATCTGGAAGCTAAGCAAAGCCCCTCTGGCCGCCGGGAGAGGTGTCAGCTGGTGGCTTACGGTGTGTCACTGCTGCCTCATGAGCGGGGGGCAAGGGGCCAGCGCCAGGAGCTGCAGCTGCTCCGAGGAGGGGAGCGGGTGGATTAGCTTTCCTGCAGCTGGACTCGGGCCTCAGCAACCGCAGAGTGGGGAGGGCAAGTTCAGCTGCAGAATAAAAAGCCTCCTCTGGAGAGTGCCTGCCCAACGGGACACCTTTCACTGGTCACTGTGTCTATGACCACAAGCAAAAAGCTGTCGAAGCAGGAAAGCGGGGTGGTGGGAGATGCTGGACCGTATCCAAAAGCCCCGTTGGGGGGAAGGGGCAGTGAGATTCCCCACTCCTGGGGTCTGCACCGGAGCCACCAGCTCCTGGTGATGATTTACAGGCTGGAAGCAAAGCGCCAAAGTGAGCTGGTTGGGAGTGAGCTGCTCCAGAGCCAGCATGTCCCCAAGCCTCCTCAGTCCCCAGAGAGGAGTAGGACTTGTGACCATAAGAAGCCCCCAGCAAAGCCTGTGGTTACTCTTGGAAAACTGGGTCACTGCTTTACAGCTGTTTGCTTTTCACGTGATGTTTTTAAACTGTATTTCAAAGGTTACAAAATGTGCCACAATATGTGACAGCTTCTCAACGTGGTCTTTAGAGAAGAGCTCTGGGTGCTGAAGAGATGGGCCTGTGCTGGCAGGGGGTGATGCTTGGCTGCTCCCAAGGTCCCACACTGCTCCCCGGGACAGCTGGAGGAGGAGGACACTCAGAATCCCAGAACTGCCTCAATTGGAAAAGACCTTTAAGATCATCGAGTCCAACCATGAACCCAACACTGACAAGTCCCCAACTAACCCATGTCCCTCAGCACTATGTCTACATGACTCTTCAATCCCTCCAGGGATGGGGACTCCACCACTGCCCTGGGCAACCCCTTCCAATGCCTCAGAACCCTTTCAGCAAAGAAATTCTTCCTCACATCCCATCTCAACTGCCCTGGGTGCAACTTGAGGCAATACTCCTCTGGTATTCATTCCCCTATGGAGAAATCATTACTTGTCTCATTTCTTCCACGGATCCCTGAGCAGTTCCACCCACTTCCATCATGTGTTTACTGACTGGTGCATTCGTCCTTCAGTGATTTAATCAGGAAAGAGTACAGACACACTTCTCTGTAACAGCACCTAATATTTACATGGTTCTTGCATGCACAGGGACCCAGCACCAGACCTTCCTGAGCCCTGGTCAGCAGCAGGGACAGAAACCCCCCAGGAGGAGGGAAATGAACTTGCTGCCTGCACAGTACCCGTGGACATTAACTCCACGTTCCCATCAGATTTTTGCTCGGCAGAAACAAAGCCTCTGCTCTTGCATTTGTGCAGAGAGATTAAAACAAGAAGCAAACCACATGTGGATGGGACGTGGCAGCACAGAAACGAGCCATGCAATTCTCCTTGCCCAGTCCAGCTGAGACCTCTAAAGCTTCACAAAGGGAGCTTCCAGTTAAGGAATGACAAAGGTGATTAATGATTGAGGAGTAGAAAGAAATTCTCTAAGAGACACCCATTCAGCAGCTGCTGCTGGCTTTGAAAAACTAGGAGTCATCCCTTCTTTTCCAAGGTGCAGATGTCTCATTAGGTGTTACCAGGATTTCCATACTGCAAGGACACCAGCCACCCCTCACCACGGACACTTCCCACCTATCCCTGTACGTATGAGAGCATCACACCGAGAGCTGGGGAGCCTTTTCCTGCAGATGAGGTGACCACATGGTGACCACACAGTGTCCTGGCCCGTGTTTTGGGAGCCAGTGAAACAACACCCAAGACAACGTATACACACCAGGCTGGTCTGCACTGACACTGCATGGGATACAGAGTATGTGTATATATGTATTTTCTATATATATAGCAGGTGTGGTATAGAGAGTGTGTGTGTGTGTGTGTGTGTGTGTGTATATATATATCTATGATTCTATATAGGTATATATATCAGGCACATGTAGCTTCACCTGCAGCCTGGTTTCTACCCTGCGCTATTTTAAAGCCCACAAACAGCAATTCCTTTTCTGCACAGATCAAGTACCCCACACAAACAGATTTCTGAGCTGCATCCACCAGCATCCCTTTTCCTTCACTTCCACACCTCCCTCGATCCAAAGAAATCCCTGGTCATTACACTGGGTCCAGCTCACGGTGCCCAGTGGTGCCTTCACGTGGCTGTTGCACGTGCACAGGTGCCGTAGACACCGTTTAGGCCAATTTCCCTGCCAGAAAAATCAAAAAGCAAAAGGGTTTTGGTTTTTTTTATGGTATCAATGCATCCCTTTAGCTATTAATTAGAGAGAGACTTCTGAAAGGAAAAGGGAGAGGGGATCTGCAAGCTCTGAGTCACCACCAGGCAAGACCTGGAGACTTTGAAGTCTCCTCCCAGGCTGTCCCCTAGTACCTTACCTCTGTAGACTCCTCCTGCTCGTTTATCACTAAGAAAGCATCCTCAGTGGCCTGGCGCTTGGCGTCCGCGATGGTCTGTTCCATCCGAGCTCTCTCAGAGGCAATCATCTCAAATGCCTTCTGCTCGGCCTCTGCCACCGCTTTCTGCACCTCCGACATGGCCTGGCGCTTCACCTCATTCACAGCTTCTTCTGGAAGAAAAGAGCAGCTTCACCCACCTGCCCCAGGAGCAGGACCAGCTTCTGAGGGGTGACAGGGACATCGGGACAATGTTGCCTGTGGCTGGGATGCCCATGGGGAGGGGGTGGCACAAAGGGACACAGTCAGCACCAGCATCACGACCGCTCCTGGGAGCGGCAGGGTCAGGCTCGGCCCCACGGGATCCCCAGTGGCATTGCACAGAAGGAGCAGAGCCCTTTGGAAAACCCAGGCCAGGGGCATCAGGAGGCAGATGTGTACATCCTGGGGCTTTCCTGCAGCTGGGCTTCTCCAGTTTCCACAGAGCACATCTGCAGCATCTGTGTTTATCTCCATCGATCCAGCAGCAGCCCCCACCGTGGTCATAGAATCACAGACTGGTTTGGGTTGGAAGGGATCTTAAAGCTCATCCAGTTCCAACCCCCCTGCCATCAGCAGGTCACTAGAAAACACTTACCAGCTTTTTTCCATATCTCTTCAGTGACATAGCCTGTTCCTGATCTGCTGCTGAACTCCCGCAAGGAATCTGCTGGGATAAGGGACAGAGGGAAAGGTTGGCAAAGCCTCGTCTCACCTGACTGCTGCTGAAGTGCTCAGCAGTACCTCGGTACATCATGGGGCAGGGGAGAGTTGAGCAGCTAAAACTCAAAGCAGAGGATTCCTACAGTCAAAGCCATTCATCAAACACTCAAGATGATAAATTACAACTTCTAATTAGCGCCGTGCAAATTTATGACACTGTATAATCCACTTCCATCTCCTGGTACTCTGTAACAACAGGCAATATGTGCCTTCAAACACCTGCACTGCCCAGCGACTTTGAGCATCAATTTAGATGACCAGAAGCTGACAGAAAAGGCAGCACCTCCCGCTCCCAGGGGCAATTCAAAGGCTTGAACTGACAGACAAACTGTCCCACAAGACCTGACAGCAAGAGTGTACATTCCCCAGCACCCCTCCGTCTGCAAAGAGCCTAAGTGACAAATGAGGATGGTCACACGAGGACCTAAACAAACTACAGTCACACAGGGAAGCTTTTCAGAAGCTTCTCTCTGTGTTCTATCGGCATGCCCTTTTTTAAGGCTTCAGAGTAACTTTCTGAAGGGTCAGGAAAAAAAAAACCCAAAACAATCATGTCAAAGGCTGGTGGGGGAATAGAAGCACCCAAGGAAGGTGGTGGGGTTATTTAAGCCCATGGCACACCTGGGGACACCTCTTGATGTCCAAATGCACCTTCTCACAACAGCAACAAAGCTTGAAAATTAGCCCTAGGTCCCATGAGGGGAGAATCAACAACATTCCCACTTGCTTTCCTTGCAGGAGGATTCACTGTTTATTTTGTATATAAACAAGTTGAATACATATCAAATTGAGATTTTCAGTTTGACATTTATTCTTATTGTTAGATAATATCCATTTCTATTATCAAATGATCAAGGTTTGTGGTTTTTTGGGTTTTTGGTTTGGTTTTTTTGTTTGTTTGTTTGTCTTTTTTCCCCAGCATTTGATCTGCAGCATATTTGTTTGGATGGAAATTAGCATTATGTCCAAAAGAATAAAATCAGCATTTTAGACTTGTTTTTTGTAGAGGGTTAAAACCCCTGTATATTGGAGGGGAAGAATAGTCAGCTTTAATGAAGTTAAGTTGACTCATGATACAAAAATAGAATTAATAAGTCAGGTAGCAGCTCTTACACTTACAGCAGTCTTTGGTATTTTTAGAATTAGGAGACCTTGACATTTAAAATCCTTTAAGCAAGACTGAGCTCAAGGGGAAAAAGGGTGGAACCAACCACCTCTCCTGCCTATTCACCCCCTGGTTTCTCAGCTGTGGGTGAACTTGACTCGGTTTGGTCAGCAAATGCATCTCAGTGAGAAGGACGATGTTCTTCTCCTGACACTAGCAGAGGCTGCTGCTGCCTGGAGGTGCCTTCAGACATTAGAAAATGCTGCTTCCAGGAGCTTACCCAGGAGCTTCCACATCTCCAATGACATGTCCTTCTTCAAAGCTTTGAGAACAGTTATGCACTGCTTAACTATTTAATTTATACTGTACTTTGGATATATTCTCATCGTTTTATACCTAATATAGCTTTGTCACAGTCACAGAGTCCCAGAATGGCCTCAATTGGAAAAGACCTTTAAGATCATTGAGTCCAACCATGAACCCAACACTGACAAGTCCCCGACTAACCCATGTCCCTCAGCACTGTGTCTACACGACTCTTCAATCCCTCCAGGGATGGGGACTCCACCACTGCCCTGGGCAACCCCTTCCAATGCCTCAGAACCCTTTCAGCAAAGAATTCTTCCTCACATCCAATCTCAACTGCCCTTGGTGCAACTGGAGGCCATTTCCTCTTGTCCTGTCACTTGGTCCTTGGTTGAACAGACCCACCCCCACCTCTCTCCACCCTCCTCCAAGGGACTTGGACAGAGCCAGAAGGTCTCCCTCAGCTTCTTTTTCTCCAGGGGAACTGTGTCATGTATTGGACACCTACTCAAAAAGGCCCTGGCAGAGCACACCCACTCCTCACTTACCGCTGCCGATGGAGTCGGAGCTGCTGGGGCTGTGCTGCCTGGAGATGAGCTCGCTGCCCGCCTTGCGCGGCTCGGCCGTCTCACTGCACCGCCTCTTCCAGTAGTTGAGCTCTTCCCGATCGGCCTCCTGGCAGCGCCGCAGCACGGCCATCGAACGCCGCGTCTTCTCCACCATCTCCATGATGCAGTTCAGTGCCTGCAGGGGAGGAACACATCGGTCTCGGTCATGAAGTTGTCTCCTGAATTTCTTGTCGGAGGAGGCACCACAGAGGGACCATCCCGGAAAAGAGAAAACATGAGGTCATTCCACAGGAACAGGCTCTGAGCAGGGGATTTCAGATGATGCAGTATTCAAACAGCACCAGGTGGGAAAGAGGTGGTCACAGCTCCACTGTTAGTCACCACAGGAGGTGCCTAAACACCTTCAAGACCATGCTCCTAAAGGTGGACAGAAAAAAACCCACCACTTTCCTATAGGAGTATGGTGCCCAGGCAAGGGTTGGCTGTGATCCTGGTGCCAGCTCATCATACCCACATCCCAACATGCAAGTATTCAGCTATAAGAGCTCTACTCCACCATCCCTCACCCTCCAAAAAAACATCAGCTTTAGAGCATAAACAAGCATGATGAGGTCTCTCTGCATTTACGATCAAAGCTGAATTTCAATCCCATCTCTTTGGAAAAACACTCCAGTGAAGTGCTTGGATGAGCAGCCTTGCTCAGAGGGAAAAAGCTGACTGCAGAAAGTCTGCCAGAAGTATCAACTCTTGCTGTCAGTGTCTGGTTGAGGTCCATAAAAGGTTGGCACCTCAGGAAAAAGTGTCTTTAAAAAATAAATAATGATGGGTTTACTTATTTTGTAAGCTTCATATCCTTACTGCACACAGCACATCTGCATACTTTTTGGTCCAGTGCTGGTCAGGGCTGTGGCAGAAAAGATCCATGTGGGTCCAAGGTTGGGTTTGGTTGCTCAGACAGGCAGGGCAGCACATGGCCATGCTCTGCAGAAGCTCTCCAGCTCCAGACTCTTCATCCAGAGTGATTTTGGTTTCCACTGATCATGGTCAGAGAAAACCTGCCAGGAAAGTGCTACTGCCCTCCCCACCATCCACCTTGTGGTGGCTTGTTCTTCTACAAGCCACTAGGAAAGCCTGGATATGGTACTAACAACAAGAAAAATCACAAACTGGAGCAGGTGGAACACCAGGTTGCCACATCCCATAGAGCTTCCCACACCTCCTGCCCTTCCTTACGTGATCGAGATGCTTCCACTCATCAGCCCACTCTCTCTCCGTTAAGCGGTGGTCCACCAGCTCGTCCTGGTACCCTCCATTCAAACCTGCAACAAACCACAGCAGAAGAGTGATTAGATGGACCGAGGGCTTTCAGTGCTGGAGAGAGAAGGTGGCCCCAAAGCAATAATAAGGAGCTGAACTTCCAGCTGGGATTTTAAAACACATCTCAAGGAGATGGTTCTACAGGGGCAGTTCCACGCTGGTGCTTTTATCCTTGTCCATGTCACTGTCTCAGAAGCACTAAAATCCACTCACAGGTCTGGATGTGACCTACTTGGGCAGCTGGCTGCCTTATAAACCCACAGGGGCTCAGAGCTTGTGATTCAGGCTGCCCTGTTGGAAACACAACGTGCACCTCCCACACACCCCTGGGGAGAAACAGGGTGCGGGTCAGGCTCTGCTCTCCTGATTTAGTCATCTTGGAAATGTTACTTTCCATTTCCCTGCCCTCCACTCCTGCCTGTGGGTTGGTTGTACTCAACTCATCCACTGGGTCCTTCCTCCTCATCCTCAGTGGCTCCAGCCTTTGCATGTGCATAAGGAAATACAAACTCTCAATCTTCCCATTTTTAACCTCCCATGATCAGTTTTTTTTCCTCTCTGAATTCCCAGCAAAAACTCTGCTGAGGACGTGCCCAGCGTTACACAGCTCTGGGTGCCGGTGGCCAAGCAGGGGCCTACACCAAAGCTCAACTGCTGGACCTCACAGCTCCTACAACTAGAAATCCTCCAGCTTCCTCACCAAGACCGCCGTGCCTGTCCCGAATCTCTCTGTGCTCCAACATCTTGCTGGGGTCCCTGTAGAGGTGGGAGGTTGCAATATCTTCCAAGGTGTAGTGCTGGAGGGGCGGTGGGGTGGGGTGGAACTGTCCCCCAGGGTTCATCAAGGGGATTGTCAGAGCAGGGCTGTGCCGGGGAGCGGGGCTGATGGTGCACACCCTCTTGGCTGGAGGCTCTGTTGGCATCGGTTCCCTCTCAAAGCTGCTGTCTTCCCTTCTGTAACCACACCAGCAGAGAGAGATATTCATTAGCACCACATAAACATGTTAGGAAAGGGAAAGATGCAGATTTCACATCAGCAGAGTTTGGGCAGCGATGATTTTAGCAGGGGGTAAAGGCAGGGAGTTAAAACAAACACACTCAACTTGCGAACAAATCCTCACAATGACCCTGTTGAAGAAAAAGTTCAAAATGCCCCAAATGTTGTGATTCATCTTTCTAAGCATAACCAAATTAAAATTTCACAGTTTTGATAAATTTGAGGCATGCTCTACATAAATTACATAACAATTTTTAACTTGGAATAAAAAGTGGTGAAAATGAATCGCATCCTTCCCAGCCCCGACAGTGGCTCCGCTTCCCGCCTGGGAAGGTGCAGAACTGCTCAGCCCCCCAGCTCAGGCTTTTCAGTGCTACCCAGCAAGTGCCCCTGGGACAGAACTTGCCTGAAAGAGGATCCCAACCTGAATTCACAGTGCAGGAGGAGAAATCATCAGTGTCTGATTAACAGCCAGAATAGTTGTTGGGAGTGATAAGATCCTATGGTTTAGCCCTGGATGCTGCTTGAAGCTTTGACAGCAGCAAAAGCTGTAACAAAAGTCTCAACTTCAAGAACTTGGCAGACTGATGAAAGGTGTTTTTACCTGTCTGGACTGTGTCTCTTCCCATTCCCGTTCACCTCGATCAGCAGCTCGGAGGAGTCAGCAGGGGACGTGGTGTTTGTGTTCAGCAG
>NW_010333000.1:0-860 GCF_000700745.2 Antrostomus carolinensis | reverse complement strand
TGTGTCCCAGTTCTGTCCCAGTTCCACCCCAACTGGTGCCACTTCTCCCCCAGGTTCCAGGAGCACCAGTGGCGTGAAGGTCCCTGGACCAGCAGCCTCCTCACCGTGGCCAACATCAGCCAGGATCGGGCCCGTCTCCGCGCCCAGTACCACCGTCCAAACTGGGACCAGTACAAGAAGCGTCACCGGTACCAGTACCACAACTGGGACCAGGACTGGAACTGGGACCAGGAGGAGAACCAGACCCTGGGCATCTTCACCTGCATCGCCCAGAACTCACTGGGCACCGTCCGGCGCCGCATCCAGCTCCGGCTCGAGGGTACTGGGAGGCACTGGGAGGGTACTGGGAGGTACTGGGAGGATACTGGGAAGACTTTGGGAGGCACTGGGAGGATATTTGGGACACTGGGAGGCACTGGGAGGATACTGGGAACAATGGGAGGGTACTGGGAGGCATTGGGAGGATCTTGGGGGGCACTGGGAGGGTACTGGGAGGTACTGGGAAGGTACTGGGGATACTGGGAGGACTTGGGGGGGCACTGGGATTTACATTGAGGACACTGGGAGGATATTGGGGGCACTGAGATTATACTGGGGGAACTGGAAGGGCACTGGGAGGATCTTGGGGGTGTACTGGGAGGCACTGGGAGGACGTTAGGGGACACTGGGAGGCTACTGGGAGGATATTTGGGGCACTGGGAGGATACTGGGAGGCATTGGAAGGATCTTGGGGTGCACTGAGAGGGTACTGGGGGGCACTGGGAGGATATTTGGCACACTGGGAGGCACTGGGGGGTTACTGGGAAGACATTGGGGACACTGGAGGGATACTGGGAGGAACTGGGAGGAACTGGGAGGAA
>NW_010332999.1:33608-36250 GCF_000700745.2 Antrostomus carolinensis | reverse complement strand
TCAGGGCAGAGTAGAAGGGGAGGAGAACCTCAAGTCCAACCTCCTGTCCCTGCACAGGACAATCCCAACATTCAGACCATGTCCCTGAGGGCCTTGGCCAAATGCTTCTGGTTTCTTGTCAGGCTTGGTGCCATGAGCACCTCCCTGGGGAGCCTGTTCCAGTGCTCCACCACCCTCTGCCTCAAGAACCTTTTCCTCATGGCCAACCTAAACTTCCCCTGCCACATCTTCCTGCCATTTCTTCTGGTCCTATCATTGGTCACCAGAGAGAAGAGATCAGCATCTGCCCTTCCTCTTCCCCTTGGGAGGAAGTTCTAGACCATGATGAGATCTCCTCTCAGTCTCCTCCAGGCTGAACAAACCAAGAAACATATATAGCAAGATGCCGTGACTACGTGGCGTTATATTTTCCATGGTATCACAGCTTCATTTGGTGCCAAATTTCTTTGAAGCCCATCAGTGAGCATCTGTTCCTCTGGGTAGGAGAAGATGGAGGCTGTGCTGCTTGCACTGCTTCAAGCCCTGCTGGGACATCCTCCCTGGGCTTACTGGTACCACTCAGCTGTGCTGTTGCCAGATGCCACCAAGGTATGAATTATATTCTCAATGCACCCATGAGAAGAAGAGATGGTTTTAGCTCTGTTGGTCGAGAGGAAGATGAGTCATGGAGAGATGAAGGGGAAGGAGTGTCCCGTGGCTCCTGGCAGGTTCCTCAGCCAGGTGTTGCCCACCGTCCCCACACTCCAGCAAGGGTTTCCCATGTGGACCTCACTCTCTCATGTTTCCCTGAGCACCAAACTGATCTCACACACCTTGAACTGATCTCGTGCTAAAGTTGGAGCTTTTCCTGGGAACTTTCTGAGAAACATTGAACTTGTTGGAATTGAAGCAAATCTCTACCATGGCTTCTTGAGGGAGACTTTGCATGTCATGTTGTGCTTGTGCTGATGAACTGGGTTTTGGGTCCATTTTGGTCCATTTGGATATGTTTGGAAAACTTATTTAGTGGCAAAGTATCCATAATATCTGCTGAAGACTGAGGTGGTGTGACCCTGACTTGAGCTTCTCATTGGTCCTTTATTCTTTGCAGCCTTCTAATGCACAGAGGGTTGGTTTTGGGGGGGTTTTGGGGAGTTTTGGGGTGTTTTTTTTTAATGTAATGGCAAGAATCAAATCCCCAGTTGGGAATAGGGCTTTGGTGAGTGAGCTGCTGTTTATGGAAGTCCTGTACATCCATTGATGGAGAAGCTACGTCATTCCCTGGAAAGGCATCACCCCTTCCCCATCCAATGGATGGAAATGAAGAGTTGGGGAGGTTTTGAAGTCATGAGGGTCTGTGACAGACGTGTTTGTGGTTATGATTTTTGATATCTTAGCTGTAGGTTTCATAGTGACGTTCCCTTTCGATGGATGAAGCTGATAGCCTGGCAAAACCAAAATGCTGGTGGTACCAAGGCACGTTCCCCAGCTTCCCTGCCCATCCTCTCTCTCCTTGCAGTGCGTGACATGTGGGAAGGGGTTCAAGAAGCTCTGGTCCCTCCATGAGCACAACAAGATTGTCCATGGCTACGCTGAGAAGAAGTTCTCCTGTGAGATCTGCGAGAAGAAGTTCTACACCATGGCCCACGTGCGCAAACACATGGTTGGTGAGTGGAGGAGGCACCAGTGCTATGGGGAGATCTTGTTAGGGCTGTTCATCCATCCTTTATTCATGAAGGGTGGTTTTTTTGCTGCTGTCGTGTTGGGAGTTTAGGGCTGGACTTAGTCTTGGGTGAGCTTTCATTCAGGGGGTACCTGCTATGTAGCTGCCATACGTCCTCCTGAGAGGGCTTTGGGTTTGCTGGGGTTGGGAACAGCAGCTGGGACGTGGGGAGATGGATGCTCAGGGTACGGGGAGGCCACCTGACCCTGCTCCTCACCATTTCAGCTCACACCAAGGACATGCCATTCACCTGTGAGACCTGCGGGAAGTCCTTCAAGCGCAGCATGTCTCTCAAGGTCCATTCACTCCAGCACTCTGGGGAAAAGCCTTTTAAATGTGAGGTAAGGTCCTATGGGTCCTCTCACCCCATATCCTCTCTAATGGGCAGAAAAACACTGATTTGAAGAAAGATCTTTCACTTCTTGGGCCTTCCCCTCTGCTTTAGCTCTAGTGTTGCTTCCCTCTCTAGAAAACTTTACTTCCCTTCCTGGTTTGACCGTCCCACCAACCCTATGATGAAGCTGGTGGCCCACATCATGATCTCTCTGTCCAGTGCCTGGACTTTTGATCCCACCCCAAGCCTATCCAGCTTGCAAACTTGGCTGTGTGCATCCCAAAAAGCCATTTATTTGGGTTATTTTTTGAAGAGGAAAGTGATTTTTTGCACTTCTCCAACATGTTGGTGATTTGTTGGGGACGTGAGGGGTATTTTGGGTGCTCAGCAGCAGCTCATCCTCTTCTTGCCCCTGCAGAACTGCAACGAGCGCTTCCAGTACAAGTACCAGCTGCGCTCCCACATGAGCATCCACATCGGCCACAAGCAGTTCATGTGCCAGTGGTGTGGCAAGGACTTCAACATGAAGCAGTACTTTGACGAGCACATGAAGACGCACACGGGTGAGAACTCTTTGCCTTGTCCTCAGCCCCTGCGGTTGGGCAG
>NW_010332999.1:32872-33347 GCF_000700745.2 Antrostomus carolinensis | reverse complement strand
GAGCAACCTGTTCTAGTGGAAGGTGTCCCTGCTGATGGCAGGGGGGTTACAACTGGATGATCCTGAAGGTCCTTTCCAATCCAAACCATTCTATGACTTTATGGCAGGATGGTATTTTGCAGGGGGAACGATCCAGACACCGACATCTTATCCATCTTCCCCCATCCTTAGGTGAGAAGCCCTACATCTGTGAGATCTGCGGGAAGAGCTTCACCAGCCGCCCCAACATGAAGCGACATCGCCGGACCCACACGGGCGAGAAGCCGTATCCCTGCGACGTCTGCGGTCAACGCTTCCGCTTCTCCAACATGCTCAAAGCCCACAAGGAGAAATGTTTCCGCGTCAGCAACCCCTTGGCTTCGGACACAGCCACCCCACAACCCACTGCCAGCCCAGCTCCGCTGCCCCCCGGCCCTGGCGTCTCCCCCCTGCCCCTGCCGCTGCTTCATCCCCTTCCCAAGACCCTACATCCTCC
>NW_010332999.1:29246-32816 GCF_000700745.2 Antrostomus carolinensis | reverse complement strand
CCCTCCACCCCACCCCACCCCAGCCATGTGCCCTCACAGACTGCTCTGCCCTTCGGGAACGTCTCCCCCCGGGGGGAGCCAAGGCTTTGCTTGCTCTCTACCCCCCCTTTTCCTCCTCATTTTTGGGGTTGTTTGGGGTTGTTTTTCTTTTCCTTTATCTCACCTGAAAATTCTCTGCGGAGACGGGGAGCAGAGAGGAAACCCCACCTGAGGAGTGTGGATGTTGAGGGGTGAACTGCTCTCCGTCCGTAAGGGTGTAGGTAAAAGGCATCGCTTTCCATTTCATCTTCTCATGAGTTGGCTTCATCCTTGTGACAAGATGCTGGTAGGGCTTGGAGGAGCAGGATGAGCTCGCCGGCGTCACGTGCCCACTGAACAAATATCAACTGGCGCTTCGATATTTATAAGAAGTCAAAATCCAGCTCGTGGTGCTTGAATCCCTGTACTGTAAAGCTGGTCTTTCCATTCAGGCTCTTTTCTCAAGTGGTTGAGAAGTGGGCACCGTGAAGGAGCTTCCACCAGCCCTGCTGGCCCCAGTGGCCCGTAGCGAGCAAGCAGGTGTCCCTGTTGAAAAGCCGTCACCCAGCTGTCATTAGCAGCCCTCACTGGGTCATCCTTCCCTGTGACAGGTTTTCCTCCCCGATGGGTGAAAGCACAAACACTGGTGGCATCATGTCTTGGGGCATTGGTGCCCCGTTGCTGGTTCATTTTTGGGGTACCCTAAGGGAGCTGGGCTCTGGTGTGCCCTTTCTGCTGACCCCACCAGAAGCTGGGCTCCTGGGGATGCTCTGAAGTTCCCAAAGTGTCCCTTGGAGAGCTCAGATGGCCTCGGGACTGGTGGGAGGGTGGCTCTGTGGCAGCTCGGGATGGAGGAGTGGGACATCGCCGTTCCTCGGCAGAATCAGCCCAGATTAGTGCCTTAACAATTCGAATAAACCCCCGACTGTTGGGTGAGCTCCAGGTTGGGTCCCATTGCAAGGTTTAGAGCTAAAGTGAGTCCACCTTCAGCCTGATGACAATGTCCCATCCTTGAGCTTCTTCCCTGTGTCACTGTCCCCTGGGGTTGGCAGCCCTTGCCCAGTCCTGGCTTTGAGGGACCAGAGGGTACCAGTGAGAGCTGTGGTTGGTTTGGTGGTGCCCTGTGGTGTTGGTTAGTGCTTCTCTGACCATGTTGTGCTTGTTGAAGTTGAGCTGGTCTTTGGCTTCATTTATTCATCCTGGCTTTGTGCTGGCAGAGGAGGAGGAGAAGAAGAAGGCTTTGCTGTTACTTTTTTGTTGGACTCTGGGGTCCAAGCTGCATCTCTCACTGCTGTGCTCTGCTCTGGAGTGTTGTGCATTGGCCTGACCATGGCTGTGTGGTCTCCCTGCCTAGAGAAGTGTCCCTTTTGAGGTTGAGGAGAGCTGGGAACGCTGCAGGGGCTGCATTATGGATGCTTCTGCATCAGCAAGAACATTCATCATGGGCAGAGAGGTCACAACCAAGAAGTGGGGTGCGTTGCAGCTGATGCTCCCAAGGTCAGCGCTGTGGATGCATGTGGACCTGGGTCAGGTCATGGATGAGGTGGTGAGCAGGGCTGTTGGTAGATGAAAAGGAGGAGGAGGTTGAACATGCTGCAGGAGCCCAATTTGCACCTCAGTCTGGGCGATAGCGGGGTGCTGAGGACAGTGAGCCACATCTGGCTTTGCAAGAAGTCTTGGTGCTTCATCTCCTGGACCAAAGCAAAGCACTTGGGCAGCGTTGAGGTTGTCCTTGCAGAGCTGGGAGGAATCAGCCACATGCTCAGGAGCTTTGCTGACCAGGGATATGCAGAAGCATTAACCTGATGGGGACTGGACGGAGGAGCACGTGCTCTTCTCCTGAGTGCTGTTGGAGGTGATGGGTTAGGTGACCGATGTCCCCTCCTGCTGAGTGGTGCCCCTCATGCCTGATGTCTCATTGCTCTTGTGGATGTTAGCATGTTGGAGCAACAAATGGCTTTTCATCCTTGTGTTGGCTGGGATCCTGTGGACACCCAGCACCACAACCAGTACCAGTGAGCTCACCCTCATCTCCATCTGCTTTGAGCAAAGAGAGGATGCTATGGCAGAGCTGCCTTGACATATCGACCTTGTCAGATAGGTACCAAAGGCTTCTCTGCTCTCCTTCCTCCATGACCCTGGAGATGATTGGGATGATGCAAAGCCTTCTCAGACACACACCTGTGAAGGATGTGGGTACTCAGCTCTTGGGGACATTGGCTTTCTGAAGGGACCATGACCCAGAATGGAAGGTGATCACTTTAGAGAAGCCTTCAGTGATACCCTTGGAGGTGTTAGAGGGCCTCAGTAGAGTGGTCCATGCTGTCTCCTCCTCTGCTGCCTCCCAGACCCCATCCCCTCAGCCTCCCTTGCATTTCTTCCTCCTCACACAGCCTTGACATGGGATGGGAGTACTGCACCCCGAGGAGGACTCCTTACCTGTAGGATCCTCTGTGATGGAGCCTATCAGCCTGTCTGGCTGGTAGACTTCTACCCCTAAGCAAACCCCCATGCCAACATGTGCTCCCTGGTATCTGGAGGTGGCTTTCCCTGTCCCAGTTCATCTTCTGTTGAGGACCTGTCCCACTTGGATGTCACTGCGAGATGAGAGCTCCTCGTTGTGTCTAGAAGCCCAGCAGGAAGCCCAGCGACTGATCCCAGCCGCATCTGATCCCCTTTGAGAGCCTACCTGGAGAGCCACTTGGAGACGTTGAGATGTGACCATGCACACAGCACTTTGGAGAACCAGATCCCTGCTGCTCCTTCCCCTCTCCAAAGCCTGGGCACTTCCCAGGAGTCCTACATGGCCTCCCAACCCTTTTGTCTACACCCTTATTTGGCCCTAATGTCTCTTCATGTCTGGTTTTCATTAACTTACTAAGAGCTCCAATGAGTTGCTCCTGCAGCCTTGTCCTGCATCCATCCTGTTGACACCCCGTTGGGTTAGATGGAGCAGGAAACAAGAAAGTTTGGTCCGTTGTTTTCAAGCTTTTTATATTTTATTTTATTTTATTATTTTATTATTATATGTTTTTTTTAAATAATATTGTTTTGTTTAACTCTTGCACCTTAATCTCTCACGTCCCTTCTTCGACAGACCACGAGGGTGGAGAGGGGGCTCCATTTCCATCACTCAGTTCATCAATACGCCGCGACGCAACGTTCGAGTGGAACGACTCTGCCCACGCACCAAACCCCAGACCTCTCCACCTTTCAAATTTGATTTGTGTTTTCTCCCCACCTCTCCTTCATTTAAACTCTGGGGAGGGAGGGAGTGATGTGGGGAAGGGTTATTTTTTGATTTCTAGATATCCCAGGAGCCTGGTAGCACAGACCAGTTAGCCTCATAAATGTCCATGAGGCATGGCTGGGCCCTTTGGACCGCAGCCATAACCCAAAACGTGGTGGGAAGGTGATGGATTGATGGACGGCCGGTGGGTGGGAACGGCTGTGACAGTGCAATAGAGATGAGCATCCGCTGCTAGACAACTCCACTGATTAAACTCTTGGTTTGCCTGAAGTCGAGAGGGAAGGACAGATGGACAAGACACC
>NW_010332999.1:0-29131 GCF_000700745.2 Antrostomus carolinensis | reverse complement strand
ACGCAACCCTGCCTAGTGACCACGTAACCGCGACGGGAGTTGGGTCGAACTTGCAAAAGGAGAAAATAATAATTACAAAATTAAGAAAAAAAAAAAAAATAGGAATGAGAAGAACCTCAGTAGCATGGAACTTGAAGGACATGAATGAAACCCCCAAGCACTTGCCTCAAAACTCGTTTCTCATGCCTGGTGTTCGGCTCTGATGTTATTTTACGGCATTCGCTATCGGTTGCCCAAACATGCCAAGTTCAAGAGTGTGTCGGTGGCTCGAGGAGTGTGAACAAACTAAATGAAGCACTTTATTCTGTATAGAGAAGGGAAGGTGGGGAGGGGAGGGGAAGCTTAGATGCTTTCAGAAGCATCTTAAGTAATGTTCTAGGAAATGTATTATTATTATTATTATTAATTATTATTACTTTTTTTTTATGACCATGTGTAATCAATATATGTTTATCTTTAACTCCAAGTACAGCAGTTACTCTCTTTGGGATGGTGTGATGAAGGGAAGGCTGAGATGGTTGGGTTAGTGCATCAACATGGGGCCAAACTGGGGCGAGTCATTGCCTACTGGAGGAATGGGTGAGTCTTGCTTCATTGATGGCCCCATTGGCCAATATCCAGAAGGTCCTGGGAGGTGCATCAAAGCTGCCTTCCAAGGCAGTGCTCACAGTCAGCCTTGGCACCAAGGACCCAGCATGCATCTCTATCCTGAGCCATCTTCTGCCAGGCGGTGCTGGGGCTGCTCTCTTGGCCATCCATGAGCAAGACAAGTCACAGTAGGCTGTTTCGGGTTGTCCCTAGAGGCCAGGTCTTTGGCCATGCTTTGAAACCTGCTTTTGACTTCTCACCAAGGCACGTCAGGCGTCACTGAGCTCTGAAATTGGTGAGAGGTCAAAACTGGGCCTTCCCACTGCGTTCTCCCAGTCTGGAAGTGTTATGACTGTTACCAAAGAGGTTGCAAGTGGAAGGACTGAATCAATAAACGATTTGTCTTTTATAAAAGAAAACCTAAAGCTCCACCACTTTCTTTGTTACCTTAGTTTTGCCCTCTTTTTTGTTTTAAAGTCTCTTCTCAGGCAGGTGTGTGAGGAGTCAGAGGACAGCGGGATGGGTGTCCCATGGCACGTTCACCTCTACCATTGCTTCACACTTACAGCCTTTGCTTTGGGTTTGGTGAGAGATGTACATGTGAGATGACTGCTGTGGGGTCAATAAAAAATAGCTTTTCAGGGAAGGGTGATGAGTAGGTCGAGGAAGGGGCTTGGTGAGGGCTGAGCTCCCGAGTCCTACTGGCTCCATGAGATTTGTGTGAGCTACGAGCTCGGGTTGTCTGAGCTCCTCTGTAAGCAGTGGAGAAACCAAGGAGCCCATTCAAATGTACCCAGTGCCTTGATTGAAACACTCCCTGGAAGTGTTGAAGGCCAGGTTGGATGAGGCTTTGAGCAACCTGATCTAGTGGAAGGTGTCCCTGCTGATGGCAGGGGGATTGGAACTGGATGATCTTTAAGGTCCCTTCCCATCCAAACCATTCTATGATTCTATGATTCTATGATTGATTTAAAACGGGGTGGTGGGAACCTCACCAGTTAATGTCAGCACTGATATTGAGAAGCTAATGGAAGAAGAGATGATTTTCCACCACCCTTGGGATGTATGTGCTCCTTTGCTGCTGACGTTGCCTGGTGAAGATACCTGTGGGTGACCTGTGCTGGTGGAGCTGTGTGCATCTGAGCTGGGAAAACACCGGGCAGCAGCAAGGAGTGATGTCTCTCTGAGTAGTCATCTGTGATTGCCTTGGACTGAAGCAACCTCTTGGCGAGAAGGTGGTGAACATCTCTGGAGCAGACTTTGGCTTGGCAATGTGCTTGACTGTCTTCCTTGGGCCAGCACTGGCTTGCACGCACTGAGATTTGGCCCTCATTGCTCAAGTGATGGGATATTTCAAGCTCTTCTAGGTCCTTTTGTTATGGTTTCTTACCCTGTGCCAGTGGTGGCACCTCCCACAGCTTTATAATGGACATGAACCATGAGGGAGCACTAAGCTCCTATTAAGTATACTCCAAATGGACAGTCACAAGGTGAATGACCAAGGATGGGGACCAGTCTTAATCACCGTTTCTCAAGGAATTATCAAGGGGACCACACCTAACAACTCATCAAGGCTCAACCACGTTCCCGTTGACTTGAAAGGACCCAGATTTTCCCCGGGAGAGCCAAGCAACGTGGCAACCATTGAATGGGGATGAACCTTATCTTAGGACCAAGTCTCAACAGCTTTCCATTCTGCATCCAACAAGAAGAACTGAAGCAAAGGTGCTGGTGTCCCATCCCAGGCAGGAGATGGTGTCCTGCCACCGCAATAAATGACTTTAAAAAAATTATTATTCTATTCATGGATTATTCTTTTCTCTTTTTAAATTTTCCTTTCTCTTTTATGCTCCAGGCTACTCAATATTTGATAGATTCATCTTCAATTAGCCCGGGAGTCGTCCACAGGAATTTCTGCAGAACTGAGTAGAAGGTGATGATTTTTTTTAATTTTTTTCAGTGCATTTTTCACACATTTGATTGTTTCAAAGGTTTTTTTTTTTGGAAGCTCCTTTGTGCCAGCCAGTCACCTTGAATTTCTTTTTCTTGTGAAACTGTTTCATGACTGTGCTGATGTGATTGTCCTCTAAGGAGATTATCCTGTAACTTTTTAAAGCTTTAAAATGAAACCAGGACAAGACTCTAGTTCCTATTTCTGATGCCAAATTTTCTCGCTTTCCAAACATGTTTTCATTTCTCCACGACTTTGAGCTTGACGAATCAACCAGATATGATTTTTAACACCATAATTTTCACGCTACTTTGAGGGGATTATTTTGCAAGGTTTGCATTTATTCTTTTTCTTTAAGTATTGATGTTCACTTCTATTCGTGGCATCATGAGATCATGTAGGCATCTAGCTTCCTTCTAGTCCTAGATAAGCTTCTAGAAGCTTCTAGTCCTCATATCTATGGACAATAGCTGTAAGGTATTGGGGCCTACAAGAAAGCTGGGGAGGGACTTTTCATAAGGGCAGTTAATGACAGAACAAGGGGAAATGGGTTTAAGCTGAAAGAGGGGAGGTTTAGATTAGATATTAGGAAGAAGTTCTTCACTGTGAGGGTGGTGAGACACTGGAACAGGTTGCCCAAGGAAGTTGTGGATGCCCCCTCCCTGGAAGTGTTGAAGGCCAGGCTGGACGAGGCTTTGAGCAACCTGATCTAGTGGAAGGTGTCGTGCTGATGGCAGGGGGGTTGGAACTAGATGATCTTTAAGGTCCCTTCCAATCCTAACCATTCTATGATTCTATGATAAGGTCATGAATATCCCAAGTTTCAGCTCCTAAATGGTGGAAAATAAGAAGGAGAAAAGCTGAGGTTGTCCTAGGACTCTCCATGGGGTTGGTTTGTTGTGTGTGTTCATCAGATCTTTTTTTTCTTGGTCCTTGTGTTTGGTTGCTGTGGACATTCAGTTACAGCTCTATCAACGTGCAAAGACAGGGGGTTTCTTTTGAAATAGTCTAATAATTTCGAAACCACTGGTCAGATGGTGTGGGCACCAGGAGATTTTTATTTTTTCCTTCAGCAGCTTTGTGTCCTGCTGCCAGTACAGTCATGTTTCTATCAAAACATCATTATGAGTAACTTTAAAAAAAAAATAATATGCATTTTTCCTCAGTAGGAAGCTCTCCTTGAGCCAAACACATCTGAGATCTCCATGTACTTAGCAAACTAGAATACTCTTTAAAAAAAACCCCAAAACAAAACAAAAAACCAAAAGGTCAGAATATTAAAAATAAGAGAAACAACGTAAGTATAAAACCTTTCCCTGAAAAACAGCACTTGGCCAACCATAGGTGAGGACATTGTGATCCGTGATTGAAGATGAAGAGCTCAGAAGACTGGAGATGAGTGCACATGGCCCACACCACCCATTTCTCCTTCCTTTCCTACCTTACTACTCGCATGACTCTTCCCCTCCTGCAGACCTTAGCTCCTGGCGTCTCTTCAGTCCAAAGGAAAGGGGAAGGCAAAGAAATAAGACTATTTTCTTTTCACTGCAATTTCCAAAGTGTTTCTGCTGCCCACGTCCACATGCTCTTTTAACTCTTGCATCCCAACAACCCTCATTGGGAACTCATCGAACTTCCCCCAAATCTCTCCTGTACCACTTGACTTTGACCCTTCCTTCTCCTCCAAGGTGGGCTCTAGCACCCTGCTCACAGCTACCTTAGGTGGGAAATCACTTTATAGACCCTCTTCCCTGAGGAACCATCAACTTAGTCCCTTGGGACCCACTGTCTGCCTCCACTGTTGGTTGGGGAGGTTCAACAGCAGTTCAGAAGATGGGGAAGACATGGAGAAAGAAGAGGAACAAGAGTATGATCTTTTTGTCCTGTCTAATGAGACTGGAATAGCTCATTGCTCCATGCTTCTCAATCTACCCCAGCTCCTTGCAGGTTCCAGACCCATTCTCTGGTTATCTTCTGGGCATCTTCAAGTTCCCATAGAGCTTCAAGATCATTTCCCCCCCTTTCCCATTTGATGACCAAGTAAAATGGTACCAATCAGAGATGTAATGTCCTACACAGTATCCTGATACCACGTCTCTGCACACATAAGTGTGGCCCCACCTCCCCCCATCCCTCCTTGCCCCAGACCTGCATGGAAAAAAAATAATAATTTAAAAAAAGAAATGTCTCCATCTGTCTACATCTTCGTTAGGCGCAAAACATTGAGGCGCACGGGAAGGAAAGTGGCACCGGAGGCATACTGAATCTCCCGGAGGACCCCTTCCCACTTCTTCTGCTCTTCATCATATCTGGAGAGAGACAAACAGACAGTTAGAGCGAGGAAAACATCCCCCGTCCCTCAGTTCAGCTGCTATCCGTAGTGATGGGAACCTTGGTTGCATGATGTGATGTTCCACAGATGTTATTTGACCACAAGACATCTGTGGGACTTTCATGGGGACTTTCAGCCCTGGTGTGCTCTGGTTTGTAGCTCCAGGCGAGGGGACATGGAGATCAGCATGTGGTTTTGTGTGGGAGGGTGTATTTTTTCCATTGGGAAATGCACTGTTGGCACCAAGATTGAGCATCCATGGTGAAGGCCAGCAGGTGCCTGCTGAGGGTGCTCTAGAGCCACAGATGTGAAGGTCAGGAGCAGCTAACACTACATTAGCAGCCGTCAGAAGGTGCTTTCAGCCCACTTCGCTGCTCAGACAGAAGACTTTCTGATTTCCAGCCTGAGCACTGGAGCATGAATCGCACAAACACTGCTTCATGCCAAAGAGGAGATCTGGAACCAGGTCCAGGCAAAATGGCAATGCAGCAACAAAGCTAAAGGAGCAGATTTTTCCCTGGTACGTTGCTATATGAGTTTGGAAGAGATCACTGAATCATCTAACGTGCCCTCCAGCACAGCACAGGGCAAACTTCTCACTGAGCCTGCAGCCTTCTGCTGGGGTCACAGCATCCATCTCACACTGAAGGCACCAAGAAAGAGAAAATATTTCCTCAGTGTCTCTCAGTGACATAGAACCATCGACTCATCAAATGGTTTGGGTAAGAAGGGAACTTTCAAGGTCATCTCGTCCAACCCCTCTGCACTGAGCAGGGACAGCTTCAACCAGATCAGGTTGCTCAGAGCCCCATCCAGCCTGACCTTGAATGTTTCCAGGGATGGGGCTTCTACCACCTCTCTGGGCAACTTGTGCCAGTGTCTCACCACCCTCAGTGTAAAAAATTTCCTCCTTATATCTGGTCTAAATCTCCCCTCTTTCAACTTAAAACCATTTCTCCTCATCCTATCGCTACATCCCTCCCATGCTTCCTTGGGCAGCCCCAGGGAAGATTGTCACCTCCAAACGTCGTTCAGTTCTGTTGGCACCAGCTCTCCTGACTCCGTCTCCACCGTGGCAAACCCTCCAAGTAGGTAGAGCACCCCAGCCAAGCTCACCAAGCTGACTGAGCTGCGCTCCTGCGGGAACTCAGTGAAGGTGTCCCACCTGCCACATCAAGAGAGGGGACATGTTAGGGCACCCTGCCCACCTTTGTGACAAGGCTGGCCTCAAATCTTGAATCAACAACTGAATTAACCAGTGACAGATTAACTTGTGTAGGTCTACATGAGATGGGGTCATACATTGACTGTTGGTAGAGAGATCTGTTTCCATCATCATAGTTTAACTTCATTTTGCATTGAGTAGACGAGCTGTGAAGCACACCTGGCATGGACCAGCAGGTCCTAGAGGTGGGACTAGAGCTGCAAGGCCCACCCAAAATCAGAGAGTCTATTGCATTGGGTGAAGCTGCCAAGGTGAAGGTACAGTCCTGCAGGGAACCCAAGGGCTGCACCAGTTGGTGAAACTGCTTTGAAGGTGAGCCTGAGATGATCCACAGCCCAACTACAGTGGCATTGGTGATGCCCAGCTGTCCAAGGATTACAGACTGGGAGGAACTGGTATCAGAAATTGGAAGCAAACTCCAGAATGGTTGGGAGTTGCTTAATGTGCACCTACAGCTGTCCCTTGTGTAACTACACCCCAAAGGTGTGCTCAGGTACGTACTTGTTGGTGGCAATGTCATAGACTTCCACTGAGTTGGTCAAGCCAGAGTCAGTCACACCCGCTGCCACGTAGATTTTGTCCTTGTGCACAGCAGCTCCAAACAGGGAACGGGCAGTTTTCATGGGAGCCAACTCCTTCCACTCAAACTTGGATGGGTCATAGACGCACATCTTCTTCAGGCACTTCCTAGAGAAGGATGAAAGAGAGAAGGAGCCTTGATTACCAGCTGAGGGGCAGCTTTGGAGCTAGGAGATGTTTGCTGGGAAGAACATGAGGTCTCTAGAGAGGATTTTGCTCCTCCACATTGGCATGAGTGCCTTTGCTTGGGTGTGCACCCAAGGATGCCCATGCCTGGAGACATCATTTCTGTGTATAACACATCTCCTCCTGGTGTGCCCACTTTGGAGAAGAATCCTAAAAGCTCAACATTGTCCTCACACAGCTGGATATGGGTCCACGTAGCCTCTAGGACCTCACACACAACTGGCAGACAGTGTCTCAGTGCTGCTGATCCAACCTGACACTGTGAGATACCATCAATAATGTCCCTATTCCCTGGGACAGCAATGTAAGGTCCATTGGTGTTTGCACGCTCACACTTTTCAGACCATCATCCTCTCAGAGCAGGACCTGTCTTTGATGGATTCTGGCATGTTTGCTCTGCAAACAGTCACACTTCTGGAGGAGCTTGCAATGCTCCTCAAGAGGAGCTCTTTCTGCTGAGCTTATCTCCTGCAGGAGGGCAGGATGGAGGTCAGTTTTGATGGAGTTTTTCACCCCTATTGCAAATACTTGTCTGGATTTGACTACTAGGACTGCAAGTCCAAGACAGGAGACCCTCAACGTGAAGGACCTTCTCACTCTTCAGGGCCTCTCCCAATCTATGTGGTATTTTGTGAGCAAA
Organism: Antrostomus carolinensis; assembly: GCF_000700745.2. Classification (NCBI taxonomy): domain Eukaryota; kingdom Metazoa; phylum Chordata; class Aves; order Caprimulgiformes; family Caprimulgidae; genus Antrostomus; species Antrostomus carolinensis. The sequence goes on along the minus strand of NW_010332999.1, from coordinate 21,630 downwards.
GAGGATGATATGTGCCCTCTTCTACAAGGACAGTGTCATCTCCCTGATGTCCTTGTAGGACTCCTAATGGCTTGGGAAGAGCTGCAGTCACAAGGTGAGCTGGAGAGGGAAGGATCCATATCTCACACACCATCCAACCCTCCTTAACCCATAGTTGAGGAGGTACCAACTCATCCAGATTGAGGAGGTACCAACTCATGCACTCTTACTCATTTGGAGGATGACTCCCTCTATTTCTCTTGCTTTTTGACTTACTTGTCACTTCCTTTGCCACCGATGACATAGACGAGGTCCTTGTGTGATACCACCGCGTGGCCGTAGACTGCGTAGGGAAGGGAATCGGCTTCACCCCACTTGAAGGACCTGGATCAGAGAAAGATGGGAAGCAAAAGGATTTGTAGCTTGCTGTGTGAGGCCTAGAGTACATGGCACTTTCCAGACTTGGAGGTGAGCACAGATCCTGACTCAATCTCAAAAAGACAAGGTTTTCAATGAGATAAGGCTCATTTATGCCAATATTCATTATTTTCTGCAGCATCTCCTATTCTTGGGCTTTGTGGATACCTACCCCCACTTCTCCCAGGACCTCACCTCATTTACAAGCATTACCAGCTAGACACAGACGAGACAACAGAGATTTTGGCATTATGTAAAAATTTAAACCCAACACGACTCAAAGGTGCAAGATCATGAGGCTAAATTTCTTTTTTGGCCATCATCTTCTACTTTGAGTTGCAATGGTTGGCCAGCACTTAGCTTTCTGACCCATGGTGGGTATGTCCACATTTTGTAGTGTAGGGTTGTGTGGAAGGATGTAGCTATAAGGCTTTGGAAACCCCAACTGATACCCAAATAGGGCTGACCAATTTCTCAAGAGGTGTCTGTTCGTGTCCATGTAGCTTAGACTCATCTCCAGTTTTCATATATGTAGGTTGTAGCCCACAAGACCTGCACTTTATTTTACCTAAGAACTGAGATGCCTGGGCTCTGAGTGATTTCTAATTGTCCAACCCCTCTGGGTAAATATTTGATCCCATAGACCTCCAGGTCTCCAGGTTTCTTATTGTTGAAGTTTTAACCTAAATAATACTGGAAATACAGATGGTGCTGATGACATCTCTACCAGCTTCAAATCAGTAATCAAAGCAACCCCAAAGTAAACTTTCCTGTCCAAAGCCACTCTTGGTGAGACCACAATGAAGGTCACCAAACCTCCAAACTGATGGGCGAAAGCAGAAGGAAAAACTCCTCTTGCTTCTCTGTACAGTTCCCATCTGAGCATCTGCTAAGTTTGATCCCTGATAACATAATATCCCCATCATGGCTTCCATCTCCTGGAGCTTCAATTACAATAAACGAAGCAGCTGGAGAGAGACAGCTCAGAGCCCCAGGGTACAACTTGAGACAGTCCCAGTGGTCCCAGCATCTAGATGTAGAGTTTGATCTCTGTTTCTGAAACCTTTTAGTCCCTGAAGAGCTGGAGTCCTTCTCCTGTTGACCATCTCCATCTCCCACCCCACACTCACATGCGTACACTTACAGCCGGTCATAGCACAGGACCGAATCCAAGGTCTTTTCTCCCTCTTTCAGTTCTTTCCCTCCAACCACAAAAATGGAGTTTTCTGCTTCTCCCAGGCCAAAGAGGCAGCGAGGGGAGGGCAGGGGGGGCATCCCCAGCCAGTCTGCATCCAGATGGTCGTACTGAAAGGAAACACATGGTCATTAGTGTTTGCTCACCCATCCCATTTACTTAGCAAAAATCAGGCTCCAGAGGTTGAGGGCAACGTCCATTCCCACCTGCAGCTTGGTCACCCCAGCGGGAACTTTCTGCAATGTCCATCTCTGCCTGTCCCTTAATATCTGGTGCAGGATGGGGGATCTTAGTGCAAATCCATGTCATATATCATATGAGATACGTTTTATGACAATATGTTCTGCTCTGTGCACCAAAGCCTTGACTTGAAACAAGCTTGATCATACAGAATCACAGAATGGTTGAGGTTGGAAGGGACCTCTGAAGGTCACATCTAGTCCAACTACCCTGCTCAAGCAGGGACTCCTAGAGCCAGGATTTTTGTCCAGACAGTTTTTTAATATCTCCAGGGAGAGAGATTCCACAACCTCTCTGAGCAACCTGTTCCAGTGCTCAGTCACCCTCACAGTAAAGTTCTCATCTTTGGATGAGAGAATCTCCTGTTGGGCTGATAATAGATAGTTCCTGGAACTGGAGGAACTGAAGCACTTCAAAATTTAGAAATTTTGCCTGAACCTTTCCAGCTGTAGCACACACCACAGTATTTCATCCTGATATTTTTCATCTCTGGCAGGTAACAGCATGGTGTTGACAACGTTGGCTACACAGCTCACTCCCCTGAGCCCTTTCTTCTCACACTAATCCTTCTTCTTTCTGGCAAATGATTAGTTACTCTGTTCTTCTTCTGCTTCTCAAGATATTGATGTTGTCCTATATCACCTCAGTGTGTGGGAGAGTTCATGAGATGAAACCTGTGTGTGTCTATCTGCACAAAGGTTATTTACACAATCCCTATCAACACTACCAAGGTGGTGCTGCAAAGCCCAGAGTTCTTCTTGCTGACCAAAGCATGCCAAACCCATCTGATAGATGGGGAAAATGATCTACAGAGTGCTACTAGATCAGATGGCCAAATCCTTACAGAAAGATGATGAAGGGAGTGGAGCATCTCCCTGATGAGGAAAGGCTGAGGGAGCTGGGGCTCTTTAGCTTGGAGAAGAGGAGACTGAGGGGTGACCTCATTAATGTTTATAAATATGTTAAGGGCGAATGTCAGGGGGATGGAGCCAGGCTCTTCTCAGTGATGTCCAATGGTAGGACAAGGGACAATGGGTGTGAACTGGAACACAGGAGGTTCTGCTTAAACTTGAGAAGAAACTTCTTTATAGTCAGGGTGACAGAGCCCTGGAACAGGCTGCCCAAGGAGGTTGTGGGGTCTCCTTCTCTGGAGACATTCAAGACCCGCCTGGACGCCTTCCTGTGTGATCTCATTTAGGTTCCTGCTCCGGCAGGGGGATTGGACTGGATGATCTTTTGAGGTCCCTTCCAATCCCCAACATTCTGTGATTCTGTGATCTGTAGATGAAAGCATTGTGTCATATCCCACCAGGAGAAAAGATGTGAAAGGTTATGAGGCTGAGAGCTCTCTAGGCACCATGTTTTGATGGGAATTGTAAATTGGGGCAAAAATTTTGAATGTAGCTTGGTAGCAGAAGAGGAACTTCATGGGTTAAGTCTTGCAGCCAGTTTGGTGGGACTCTGCAAGACAAAGTTGTGATATATCATTGCCTGAAGCGCTGTTTGCTATGGGCTCAGGCCAAAGAGCTTCAGCTTGCTGGTTTGCCTCCAAAGACTCGTCCTCAGCTGGGTGCCTGTGGTTATTGTCTCTTTGTAAGCTGTGGTCCACATATGTGTTATTTATAGTGCAGCTCAGTTACCAGGATAGTTCCTGCTTCTTGATGGATTCAGCATTGTTTTCAAGTCATAAATCTTCTAAGTGACAAACAAAGGACACCCTTTTCCATCTGAAATGTCAATGGAATCATTTTGTTCCTGACAAAATTTGCAAGACCTCTGGGATTTATCAACATTTTTGTATTTTGCTGCCTGTCCTTAAATCTAAACTATCCCTGACCTATCTCTCCTGGCTTCAGCCAGGAGGAACGTGAAATCAAGGAGGTCAGAAACAGAGTCAGAAGATGTAAGATGCTGCAGCACTGACACAGTGATTCAAGGGTCCATCATACAGCTGCTTGTCTACACCCATGGGAATTTTCAGCTGAAAAAAAAAGCTTAGAAGACTCTCGAACAGAAACTGTGAGCTCTGTCACAGCTCTGAGGGCAATAAATGACACCTTTGCAAACTGATGGCACCTTCCAGCCTTGGGACTTGTCTGCACCTCCCATGCACAAGTGACACAGCAAGTTGTGAAGGGATCACTGTCCCCTTCTTGTGAAAAAGGAGATAAAAATGGCCACAGGATGCCCAAGGCATTTGTTATGGAGTCAATGGAGAGTTGGGAGCTGAATATGGGAAATTTGCTGTTTGGAGCTTAGAATCACAGAATAATTTAGGTTGAAGGGACCTCCAAAGGTCTTTCATCCATCCTCCATGCTCAAGCAGGTGCAGCTTTGGAGTTAGAGCAGGTTGTCAGGGCTTTGTGCGGTCAAGTATTAAATGTCTCCAAAGACAGAGGTTTTGTGACTTCTCTGGACCCCTGATCCAGTGCTCCACCACCTCTTTTGGGAAGGTTACAGAATCACAGAATCACAGAATGGTTTGGGTTGGAAGGGACCTCAGGAGATCATCTAGTCCAACCCCCCTGCCAAAGCAAGGTCCCCTACACCCGGTTACACAGGAAAGTGTCCAGGTGGGTTTTGGACATCTCCAGAGAAGGAGACTCCACACCCTCTCTGGGCAGCCTGTCCCAGGGCTCCGGCACCCTCACAGTAAAAAAGTTTTTCCTTAAGTTTGTCTGGAACTTCTGGTGTTCCAGTTTTTGCCCATAAAACTGGTTAGCTGTGAGGCTGTCCTCATAGCTAACTGAAGTTTCCTTTACTGCAACTCCTGGCCATTGCTTCTTGTCCCATCTTTGTGCAAATACAAGAAGAGTCTGAATCTCTCTTCTGTGTCCCCTCCTATTAGGGAGCTGCACACACCAATGAGCTCTTCCCTACCCCTTCTCCAGGCTGATCAGACCCAGCTCAACCTCTCCTTGTACCTCCTGTACTCCAACACTGACCATCTTGGTGGCCTCTGCTAGACTCATTTCAGTACCTCAATATCTCCCTTGTACTGAGGAGCCCCAGAATCCAGTTGTGGTCTCACAAGTGTATGATCAAAGTGAAAAACGATCACTTCCCTTGACCTGCTTGCTGCAGTCGTGCTGAAACAGCCCAGGACATGGTGGACCTTCACTGCTGCTCAAGGAATTACCTTGCCTGGCCAGCAACAAGATTGGTGGGGCACTGATCTTTAGACATAGGTTTTGTCTGAATACAAAGCAGCATGTCTACCTGCTCTGTGCAGGTAAGTGATGGAGCTGGCCACAGCCACTGTTGTCATCCGATGTCCAGTGTGAAGGGCTCTATCTCAAACAGCATTTCCCCCAGCACTCTCACTGCCTTCCCCCTCCATCCTACTTTCTAGGGTTGTGGTTTCTTCCTCTTGACTTCTCATTTCATGGGCTGTATGTGAGCACCATAGGTTCCAAAGCTTGACCCTTTTCAGGTGAGGACAAGTGTGGTCCCTGCACACATGGTGCAGGTGTACAGACCTACCCGTGCAATGAAGCAATGGAGGGATCAAGGTTGTAGGAACTACCCTGACTTTATCCTTTCTGCCTGGACAGGTTATTGTCTCCTCCTAGAAGAAATGTGAGCCATGGGAGGAAAAGAAAAGGATTTCTGGGTATGGAGGGAAGGACAGAGGATTTACTGGATTCCTCCAGGGTTGCAGGAAGGGTAGGTGCCTTGCATTAGCTGTCTACAGGGAAGGTGCTCTTGGGTTACAGCCCAGATCAGAGCTCAGATTGCCTGTGCACAGCTCGATCTGATCACAGCTTTGGTTACTGCTGAGTTAGAACAGACATTTTTTTTGTGGAGGATCCCAAAAGACATCACACCATGGTTTCCCCTGCATGTGATAGAAATGACCAGAGACAGAGCTGGACTTAGCACACCTCCAGGGGCAAGAACATGGGGCACATACTGGTAGGTAGGAACGTACCCTGTGTCCTTGGAATGTTTGCTCTGTGTCTGCAGCTGCTGCTGTTTCCTTTGTTGGCACCTGGCAGAGTCACCTTTGGGTTTTTTGGGGGGGTTCATAACCAGAGAACATAACAAAGCTGAACCCAAACCCAAACCTGATGCCACTAACCTTCCAGTTGGTGTGTCCTATGGTAGCCAGGGCTGGACCAAATACACTTTTCAACGTGGTCATTCTATTCTCTATTCATGATTTGGATCAGGAAGGGTTATTCCTGTTACCTACCCCTTCAAACCTCCTTCCTCCATGACTAGACCTCTCCCCTCAGTGGGATCTGCTTTAAAAATATAGGGAGAAGAATCCCTAGTAAAACAACTCAGAGGTTTCACCTCCATTTACAACTTTCTTTTTAACATCACATGACAATGTATATTGCTGGCATCACATGGAAGCTAAAGGCTGGTGATGCTCCAAAGAAGTCAAAGAAACAAAAGAAAGATAAAGTTAGTACCTGTAGGAAGTAGGAACTCATGGGATCCTCTTTGTTGTCCTCATTGTAGTAAAGTCCTCCGACAATGAAGATCTGATTCTCTTTGGTCACCAGACTGATGTGGTTCTTTGGGATTTGAGTAGACATGGAGGCAAAATAGCACTCGTTGGCAGTGGGATCATAGGCCACTGCTCCACTGTCACTCACCATGAAAATAAGGTCCTGGAGGAACATCCCAAAGCGCATTGTGTCATTTAAGATCCCTGGGAGAGCATCCTCCTCTGTATCTTCCTCCTCATCTACTGCTCCATTGACAACATCATTGTCTTTTGCTTGCTTTTCACTGCTTTTCTTCACTTTCTTCTTCTTCACCACAGTGAATTTACCCTTCTGGGCATCCTTCACCATCTGCAGTTTCTTGAGCAGCTCTGGGCTGGACTTCACCATGGCATGTTTCTCCACGTGGTCCTTAATGTAGTCACTGGGCATGAGGCGGAAGCGGATGCTTTCAAAGATGACAGGCAAGGCCTTCTGCCGGCTCTCATGGTCCTTGGTCCCCACCCATTTCATCACTACTTCAAAGACAGTTTCCTCTTTCTCAATGTTGAGGGAGTCACTGGAGATGATTGCAATAAGCTCATCGGGTGAAAGTTGGTAGAACTCCTCATCCCGAGAGACCAGCGCGAAGCGATCGCAAATGAAATCCCGAGCTGCCACAGCCAGCCGGGCACAATCCAGCATCAAGCCCAGCCTGAAGATAGCCAAGCAGTTGCTGAGACAGAGCCTCTTCTGCAAGAAAGAGACACAGACGGTGAAGATGGAGGGGATCTGGAACATGTTGGCCACAGAGAAGATATCCTGCACATTCTGCTCCGTGATCTCCAGCTCGGAGGTGTAGATATAATGGAGGATCTTGCCCATAACATCAGGATCAACATCTTCCAAACTGACCTCCCTCTTCTTGCTCTCTTCCATATCTGAGAGGAACATCGCTCGAAAATATGGGCTGCAAGCTGCCAGCACCAGCCTATGGCAGGGAAACTCCTTCCCTTTGACTTTTAAAACACAATCCAGAAACTTATTGTGGTCCAACATATCTTTGAGTCCATCCTGGAGAAGCGTTTGTTGGTAGAGACGCAATTCTTCCACTTGATCAAAAGGCAAACCCATGCTGAAGAGTAACCACTCCTTTTTTTCCCCCCTGATTCTTCTCTCTATATATTTATTTATGAATATATCTATATCTGAGCCTCTAGTAAAGAAACTCAAAGCAGAGCTCACAGATCTTCCTTGCTTCCAGCCCGTCAGCACACTGGGAATGTGAGACACTTGCTACTCTCCCAGCTGTCTGTGTTCTTCAGTTTCCAGCCTAGGGCTTTATATATAGCCACAGAATTACAAAGCTTCAGGAATCCATCTGAGAGCATGTGTAAGCTGATCACCCTTTAATATGACACACTGGACAAGGAGGAAGGGAGGGGACCTGGGGGAACAGCTGTACCTCCAACCTCGATGCTTCAGGAAGGGTCTGTCAGCCCATGAGTCACTGTGGGGGGAGCAGGAGCTTTAGCTGCTGTCCCATGATAGGAAATGTGTGTGACCCATCGGCTCCGCTTGGGAAATGTCCTCCAGATGAATCAAACATTTAAATCTGCCTTCTGGGTCATGAATGGCAGGGCTAGGACCTTCTCCCAACACCACTAAACTGTCTACTCTGAAACTGCTAAATCTAAAAATAGACAGTGAAGTCAAAGCTGGAAAGATGTAATAAGGGAGAGTCTTATGTGGGCTTTGTGGCATCTCCACCTCAGGCCAGGTCACTCCCAGGGCTGCTTTTCTGCACAGGTTTATCCTTTATTCTCCTCTGGAGTCACTTTTCATGGGTCTGGAAGGGGGTGGAAAATGAAGATAGAGCTATTTATTTACACCACTGTATGGGTTATGAGACCCTTGCTGGAAGTTGCTTTAAAAGTCTCAGTAAAGGAGGAGACTCAAGGAGGCTGGAAGAGGAGTGGCTCTGCTTTGTCTGCAACATGTACATGGGCATCATTGACACAGTCTCTGGACACCTTGTCATTAATCAGTCCATCTTTTCCACATCTTGGTGACAGAGAGAGGGTCTGAGGCAGAGCAGAAGTAAAGAGAGCACAACGGTGAGCTTCAACTCACTGATCAGGACATCTAAACACAGGTATCTTCTTGTGAGTTGAGGATCTCCTGCTAAAGCATACTGAGACTTAACACCCCCATGTTGAAGTCTAGAGCTGCAGCAGGACAACTTGTCTGGCATTGAGCAGATGCTCCAGAAAGGTTGAGGTGTCCAGCAGGTCTTGTGTCCTGCTTTTATACCCATGGATGTCTAGGAAGCTCCATGGGGCCTCAAATGACTAATCCAGGTCCAGCTCTTCCCATGGAGCTCATGAAGAAGCAAGTTAATTTTCATAAACAAGGATGAGCAGGGTAAAACTTCTCCATGAAGTTATTTTATCATCATTACTATGGACCCTCTTGGCTGGCTGCCACTCAGCAATGGCACAGATTTAATTAACAATTTAATTAAGTCTATGCAAAAATATTAGCCACTCTTCTCAGTGTATTTAAAGTCACGTGACCCCTTACCTTGGCATGGATATATTTATAAAGGTGTTTTGTGCCATGATGGTTATCTACATAAGTGGGAAGAAGGAGGGGGCTATACTGGTATGAAGCCCTTTTGTACTGGTGAGGTTCCAGCAGCGTCTGGGAGGCACCAATATAGCAGGGAAATAATCACAAGTTGTTTTTGGAGCTCACATCATAAGCTCTTCTGCTGTGCTGCTCATCTGTGGCAGGATCAGCTGACAAGCGCTGATCATTGAACTGGGTCGAACATTGGAAAGGTTTCTCTGATCCCAGACATCTGGGGTTGGACAACCTCATCCTCCCCTCTCCCCTCCTTCTGCTTTTAGGGCCACAAGATTGGTGAAGGGTTTAGAGGAGAAGCTGTACGAGGAGAGGCTGAAGTCGCTTGGTTTGTTCAGCCTGGAGAAGAGGAGACTGAGAGGAGATCTCATGGGGGTCTAGAACTTCCTTCCAAGGGGCAGAGGAGGGGCAGGCGCTGATCTCTTCTCTCTGGCCACCAACGAATGCCAGGAGCAGAGGGAATGGCAGGAAGATGTGGCAGGGGAGGGTGAGGTTGGCCATGAGGAAAAGGTTCTTGAGGCAGAGGGTGGTGGAGCACTGGAACAGGCTCCCCAGGGAGGTGCTCATGGCACCAAGCCTGACAAGATTCCAGAAGCATTTGGCCAAGGCCCTCGGACACATGGTCTGAATCTTGGGCTGGTCCTGTGCAGGGACAGGAGTTGGACTCCATGATCCTTGTGGGTCCCTTCCAACTCACAACATCCCATGGTTCTATGATTTCTATGATTAGCTGTGTACTTTCCCAAGTTCAATTCTGTGTTGTTGAGCTACCAGCTGGGATTGTCCCCCACTCTGCCTTTAATGTTGCTGGAGCCCTGGCTTGTTCTCCTTTCGCTGCTCTACTTTGGCATGTGCTGCCATCTGAGGTTTGCTTCCATATTCCCCACGTCATGAGGTGATGCTGATAAAGTGCAGCTACAGCTCATCCCATCCCAGAGATGCTCCTGGATGATCAGTGGGTCTGTGGCTTCTCAACCCAGGGAAAAAGCACCGTGCTGGTCCCAAACCTGTTCTGGGGTGTCCATCTGCTTTGGTGGCTTTGCACAGCAGCTGAGCCAGCTCCAAGGCTTGGGGAAGCAGCCCTGGTTTTTCCAGAGCACCATCTCCTCAGTGCACTGGGTCATTTAGGCTCCCTACAGCCATGAGGAGAGACAAGTATCTCTGGGAGCTGGTTCACTGCACGTGAGTTAGACACTTGCCTGAGATGAGAGGATTCCTGTGATGTCCATCTGTCCATAGTCACTCTAGAGAGAGTTTAAATCATGAATTCAGACTAGACATCCTTAGCTGTTCCCAGTCCAGCAGTGCTGGGATGCTCTCCTCATCATGGCTTGTGACAATACTCACACACATGTGATCTCCTGCCTTGTGTTTCCACCATTTTTTGCTATCAGGTCGATACAGCAGCATCCATCCCAAGCCCTGTCATCAAAATAGATGTGGATGGCATTTATGGCCCAGGCTGGACATGCAGGCTGTGCTCTCTGCGTTAACCTTGACCTCAAATGTTCTGTCAACCTCCCTGGCTCCTGAACACCAGTGCATTCAGCTCAGATAAGGGTGGTTCATCCCTAAACAAGTTTCTACCACAGCCTGGTGGGACAGAGGGTTGACCTAGTGGACCCAAACCCTCCTGAGAAGCTCTGCACCATGGGGAGACTCACAAAGTACTAATGGGAAGACCCAGGAGTGATCTCAGAGCCACCATGCACCTCTCCTAAACCCTCCTGGGGCTTGGTGTGAAACACCAGCAGTGCTTGATGCAGCTCAGATCCACAAACTTCAGATCCTCTCACCCACTAAGTATTTGGTGTTCAGATTATTTTTCTTCTTCCATTTTAGGTTATAAATACCCAGTCTGGATCTCAAGCACAGGATTTTTTTCTCACTTGTGTGTTTCCTCTTTCCTCATTTCTGGTTTTCATTTGTTCACACTGGTTGGTTGTTGCCATTTCATAATTTATTTATTCATAGGGAAGTCAACGGGATGTTTTGGAGGCTTGAGCTGAGTCTTGCTGCACTGGTGAGCCAAGGCCACATCTGATTCCTACAGGAGACTTTTTTTTGGTGATAGCAGTGGAATTTGAGCCAATCATCAATTCTGAGCCCTCTGCAGCCATTATCTCATGTGGAGGCTTTGATCACAGCAGATTTGTCCCATCTGGCTTCCACTTTCTGGGTCAAATGTGTCACCACTAAGGTAAGTTATGACCTTGTCAGGCTGAAGAAGAAAGTGTCCAGCATAGGACTATTAATTGGGATTTGTAGTTGCAATAAAGAATTGGTTTTGGCTTTTCAGGTGAGTTTTACTAATGAGCAGGTGATAACCACATCAGACAAGATGCTCTTCTCCAGGAGAGAGATGAACAGTTGATCCATATATCAAACCAAAGTTGATATCTTGTTCCATAGAGGCATATGTTGAGGCTGGTGGTCTCCTGCACAAGGCTGAGCAGTGGGATGTGGTTGTGATAGCACCACTTGAGTGCTTCTGGTCCACCAAACCTCCTAGGCTTCTAACAGCAGCGATAGCCAAGGGGATTACTTCAGGCAAAGCGGGGCAAAGCCCAAGTTCTCCTGTGAACTGTCCCTCTAAAAAATCGCTCACTCAGTGTCTAAGATTAGCTCCTTCTGGCAGCTCCAGCAGATGCAGCTGCTGGGTAAATTTAGATCCTTAGTGAATGGGTTATTTTCTCTCCTGGAGTATCCAAGTCAGGTGGACAGTGCAGAGTCACTGGGCTTTGCCATGTGAGTCACCCACGTCAACACCGGGAGGTGGATGACACTGTTTGTCCTCCTGGGCAACAAGGACCTGAGCTGAGCCACCCACAGAAGCAGAGTCTTTGGTCTTGGCAGCTCAGGGTGGCTTCGGCTGTGCAAGGACACCCGTATGGGACAGAAGAGCTGAGTTTCATGCTAGGAGGAAGCACATAATCTCATAGCTATTTTGGTAGTAAAGAGTAAATCTGAGATAATGGACAGGCCAAGAAACATCTACCAAAGCTTCAGTAGCAGACCTGTGTTAAAAAGGGACATGCCTGGCAGTGGAAGGGGTATTGGAGATGTGACTAGAGATACCACCAAGGCACAATACCTGCCCTTACTTCCAATGCTTTGGGTTGGGCCCCCAGAAATAAAACCAACATGGCTTCTAACTCAAAAACTACATGGATGACAGTTTGATGACTTGTGATATTTCACCAGGACGATGGTGGAATCAAAACAAAGGTGAATATGAATCAAGGTGCAGCCAAACCTCCAATATGGTCGTGCCTCTAAGGTGGGTTTCTATCAAACTCAACAATGTCTTGTGTCACAGTTAGAGGTGGGAGGTGAGGACCTGCAAACAGATCCTTGTGTCTCTCAACTCTGATAATAGGGCATTGCTCAGGGTGTCACCTGCTTCACAGTGATGAGCAGCAGCCACCATAGACGTTCAACATTTATTTACTACAGAAATAAATGACATTTATCAGGGACTTCTTCACAAATTACTTTGGCAGAGCTGAAAGCTGGCTAAGAACTGATCCCGTTTCATCCACAGGAAAGCCAAGAACACACCAGCACCAAGCATCTCAACCCATGTTGCAAAGTGGTCCAGATTCTGCCCTCACCAAACTTTGACACAACTAGACATAAGGCCTCTGAAAGTTACTCTAAAGTGCAAGAAATCCAGAGCTATTCTTCAGTTATAAGCCCACTTCCCCAAGGCACCAGGTTTCACATATAAACATTTATTCAACGCACTCCCTATGCAGTGTCCCAAAATCTCCTTCTCCAAGAAGTCTTCCAAGCCTCCAAGGAGGCTTCTTCTCCACCACCCAGCTCCAAATCACTGTCCTTCATCCAAGGACTTTTTACTTTGGTTGTATGTACGTTTGTGCTCATTCAGCCGTGCAGTCATGGGTTTAGGCTACGTGCACCAAAGTCAGTTGAGTAAAGGGTTGGCTGCAGCATCTTCTGTTCCTCAGCCATGGGGAGGAGTGTGAGCGTAAACTTTTGTCCCTGGTGTGCAAAACACATGAGCTGGATTTAGTTTGAGTCTGAGGACATGTATCACAGCAGGATGGTCATGGTGGCCATATCAGTTTTCAGACCCAGCAGTGGACAGCCCTTTGGATGGGAGTTGGGGTCTGAGGACGGAGTAGTTTCTTCAGCATGCCTGCTCCTCTGGCAACTTGCACATGATGTGCTTTGGCTGTGAAGTGTTTCCTGAGCTCTCATTAACTATGCCTGATGTTGTCACTAAATCATTTTTTTTTTCCCCAAGACATTTAGCACTGAAGGGACCTCTTTTGCAGAGAGTTGAAGATCAGAACAGCTATCGCTCTGCACCGCTGACAGTGGTGGGGAGATAATTACCCTTCAATTTGCTGTTCTTAGTCCTCCTTCCCTTTGCTGTAAAGACTGTACTATTGATTTATTAGCCTCTTGGTAGCTATAGATCATGCAGAACCATTTCACAGTCTTTGCTGCACAACCATAGATGCCAAACTCTTGACAGCAGATGATGACTATTTCTTGTAGCAAAGAAACATGGGGTGCTTGGGCTGGAAGCAACCTGGGAATGGTCTGCTCAGAGCAGGCTCAGCACCAGCTAATCCCTTTCTCATAGCTGTGTGTCTGGCCTACCCTAAAAACTTCAGCTGTGGGACTTGGAGAGTCTTCTCTGTGAGACATGGGCTACTACAGGTCCTGTGGGAGAGCTGAATGCTGGTGGGACATGTGGTATGAGAAGCAGGGGGTGAAATCTCTAGGCCTGCACAATGCCAGGGGGTCAGAAAAATGAAGGGGATGGCTCTTTCTGGCATTAAAGAAATGTCCTGAGAGCCTACCTCAGCCATCTGCCACACATGAGGAGCCTGTGAAACACCCACTGTGTCTTATAGAAAATCTTTCCTGAAGCAAGAGGGTGACCTGTGCCTTCCAGGTGACTTCTACATGGATGAGCTACAGCAGTCCGAGTGCCAGGAGTGCTTGGAGAGCCCTTGCCAGTGGCTGGCCCAGCAGTGGTGGCTGGAGGGGAGATGAAGCTTTGGGACAAGCTGGTTGATGCCTCCCTCTACTCCACCTTTGCTTTGTCACACTTCTCCTCCTCGATAGCCAGGATGCGCTCACGCTCTTTGATCAGCTGCACTCCACAGTATGTGATGAACCAGATGGACAAAGTGCTGACAGGGAAACCTAGAAGATGGAGGGAGACATGATCATCTTGGTGTAGCTGCTTGCCTAATGAGGCCAGTTATTCTCAAGCACTGCTGCTTCTTGAGTGGGTTTGGGAGGTCCCACAAGTTCATGATGGCCAACAACATTTTCCATTGTGGATCCAGCCCTACAGCTTCACTGAAAGGTGAGAAATCCCCAGGATCAGATTTTAGATGAAGCTTTCCCTGAGCCCACCAAGGCATCATGGACCATGGTTAATGTGGGAACATGTCAGAGTGGCTTTGAGCACACCCTTACCCTCAATCCTCCTTCTGCCCCCCAAGTGCAGACTCAGTGGTTGACTTTCTGCCCATTCAACCTGCCTGTGTCCATCACTGTTCAGCACTGTGACCTTCTGAAAGCTTTGGGTCCTGCTGATGCTGAGGATCAACCCCAGCTTTGTCCTGTACCTAGTGAGGACACAGTGTGTGCCCAGGGAGACACGTTTTTGTCCTCTAGGTAAGCGACTGGGAGTTGGGAGCTCTCCCTCCACTTAAGAAGGGTCTGATGACATTTGTAACCATGAGTCTGGTATCCACAGCAGAGAGGGGAGACAGGCTTTGGACCTGCTAAAACAAGACCTCTGAAATGGATAATGACACCACAAAAAGCTAGCCAGCTCAGTGAGCAGGAACTTCTGGCACACTGAGCCCAGACTGTCACATTATCCATTTCCTACGCCAGTGCCACCCCAGAGAGGGGGATGGGACAGGCTCCCGATGACTATTTATACCCTGGGCTGCTCAAGAAGACTCCAAAATAGTGCCACCATCCACTGATTAGAAACATACAGAGAGGACTACACCATGAGGATTTGTACCTGCCACCTTCAGGTTGATGCAGGAGTAACTGCTAAAGCAAAAGGAGATGAGGTAGGACAAGTACATCCCTTTCTCCAGCAAGGGGACCATTTCTCAGCCCACCTTGGTGGGACAAATGTGACCTTTGCGTTACTACAAGGAGTCTAAATCACTGTATCAGGCTGTGCTAGGAGCTGTGCAAGCACACCTGGAAGGCAGCTCATACCCCAGACAGCTCACAGGAGAAGGGCGGGAGCTAAGAAACAGCTTCCTGCACCCTTGGAACAATAATTAAGCACATTGGCAGCAGCCATGTAACAAGCCAACAGCCAGGCCACCAAGAGGACTTAGAAGTCTCAGTCTTCAGCTTCCCTACCAGTGTCACCTCATCAAGACCAGAGATGGGGAAGGCTGATAGCATCTTACCAATCAGAAGGAGTCTCCTGGTGACCAGCAATGCAAACTCCAGGCTGTTGAGGGCAAGGATGTTGTAGAGGACGATGGCCCAGAAATTTACTGCACCAAAAGCTGCCCTAATCCGCCGAGACATGGCCGCTGACATTTTGGACTGTGGAGAGAAGAGGAGCAAAGGGTGAGGGAAAAAGAAGGTGTAAGGAAAGGGGATGGACTGGTCCAACTCCAGCCAAACTCCAGCTGGGATTGCAGAAGGGTAGGCAAAAATTAGGGCAGCCTTTAGTGTCTCTGGGATGAAGAAATGTAAAGACAAGGTAAAACTTCTGCTCTGCTGCTGGACTCAGATGCATCTGGGGCCCTGAGCTGGAGTTCCAACATCCAATGGGTAGGGGAAAGATGCTACACACGGTTTCATGATAATTGTCATGGCCGAGTACTGCTTTCTTCATAGAATCACAGAATGTTGTGAGTTGGAAGGGACCCACAAGGATCATCAAGTCCAACTCCTGTCCCTGCACAGGACAATCTCAAGATTCAGCCCATGTCCCTGAGGGCCTTGGCCAAATGCTGCTGGAATCTTGTCAGGCTTGGTGCCATCAGCACCTCCCTGGGGAGCCTGTGCCAGTGCTCCACCCCCCTCTGCCTCAAGAACCTTTTCCTCATGGCCAACCTCACCCTCCCCTGCCACATCTTCCTGTCATTTCCTCTGGTACTGGTGTTGATGGCCAGAGAGATCAGCACCTGCCCCTCCTCTTCCCCTTGGGAGGAAGTTCTAGACCCCCATGAGATCTCCTCTCAGTCTCCTCTTCTCCAGGCTGAACAAATCAAGTGACTTCAGCCTCTCCTCATATGGCTTTCCCTCTAAACCCTTCCCCAATCTTGTGGTCCTGTTGGCTTGGGTAAGCCGTTCCTCAAGGAAGATGAATGATGTTGTACACCAGGATTATTATTAGTCCTGTGTGCAAGTCACTCCCAGCTCCAAGTAGAATTTGTTTCTTAGGAATAAAAGAAATAATAATAATAATAATAATAAAAAAAGAGCTGAAAACTGGTGACAGCAGCAGAGTGAAATTGTCACTGGCACATAATCCTCAGGAGCAGCTGCTGCGAGTGGAGCGGGGAAGTGGTTTATAGTGATCTTCAAAGAGCACGATGAATCCCCAGGCCGCTTAGTCCTGAGAATTGTGGTGCCGCAGGGAAGGAGATTTCACTGCCTGCGAGTGCTGTAATCTGATTAGAAGTTCAATGAGGAGGATTGCTCTCCAAAATTTTTATTAAAAAAAAAAAAGTCTTTACCAAGGTTTAGGACCTCCAGACTTTAGGTTGGGTAAAATAAGCAACAGAATTATTTCCAGGATGGAGTTTCTTAAGTTTTTCTTCCAACATGTCCCCAAAACACTTTGGTCCCAAACAGAGATGGGGGCACTAAGCTTTGGGGTGGCTGGAAAATAATTCATTCTCGTACCTAAACATTTGCTTTTCTCCGAAATCAGATCAAAACCACTCAGAACACCAAGATGTTTTTCAGAACGAGAACTAATGATTTCCATATGGAAATGTAGAAGAATTTCCCCATGGACAGACCTCAGATTTTAGGTCTCTTTGTGGTACTTTGATGCCTCTTTGGTGCTGCATTCCTGATTTCTCTTGGAACTCTGTTTTCCCTCTGAAAGCTTCACACCCAACCTAAATTCCCCATGAAGGGAAGGTGGGAATCGGCTCTGTGTGGATGACACAGCACGTGACATGAAAGGATACAGAGCACCAGGACTGTGATTCCCTTGCACAGCTGAGTAGCTGGTCACAGGGATGCTAAAGCCCATAGGAGAGACCTTAAGATCTCCATGCAGGACGCTTGGACACGGAGCTGCATGTCAGTCTCAGCTGAAAATGGATCTGATTTGTATAAAGAAGTTTGAGTTCCCTACAATCATGGACATTTTCCAGCAGCAGTTTGCCCCCAGACCCATTGACCTTCCCCTGTCCACTTACAGACCTTCTCCTTACCTCCAGTTTGGCAAAGGGCCCCTGCTGGAAGAACTTCTGCACCCAGAGCTCAAAGTTAAGACCAAAGCAGTTGAAGATGGACCAGATGTAAACGATCTCACAGGGCCCCAGCCACAGGGTGGTGACGGCAAAGGTGGCGATTGTGGCCATGAGCTCCTTCATGATGTTGTCATGGTTCTCTCCAATGTGGTCATACACGTACCTAACAGCCAAGGAAAGTGGTCAGTGCTGCCCATAGTCAAGTAAAGCCCTCTGGAGTCCCACACCCACCCACCAGGAAGGATGTTTTGGCTGACATGTTCTAGCAATAAACTGATTTTTGGTACAGTCCAGCTACACGTGGCTTGCTTTCCTCACAAACCTATAGCTCCAGAAGGACAAAATGCCACCCTTTCCCCCTATGGCAAGTAAAGGGTTGATAAAATGGGGGGATCTGTAGAGCTGCAGGCCATCTCATGCTTGCTGGTGCACAGGATTTCAGCACAGAGGAGCCACCACCTTCAGTAGAGGTTTGTTGGTAAGTACTTATGGCTGAATAAAGCTGAAAGCCTGGGGGAGACGTAGATGGAGCTCAGGCCACCCTTGTAACCTAGGATATGGGAGACCTGGGCTCAATTCCCCTTTCCTCCTGGTGGAATATGAACATGACTATTCCTTCCTTGAGGGAATGCTAAACCCACCAGACTTAAAGGGTTTTCTAGGGCAGGACTCTTATTCCCAACTTTAGAAGGTTCTGTTGCACTTTGTGGTGATTAATTCAATGGTCTTAGGGATAAACAGATCAACTATGACTTCATGCCACAGTGGCATTCACCCAGAAGAGAGGACACCTCATCTTTGGGATGAACAGCATTTAATGCTTCATTGCTATGTGATGAAAGAGAAGACCCTGAACCAAACTCGAGATGGTTGATTAGACACTTACTTGCACAGCCAGTCATTAATCCCTCTGTCAAAATGCCTAAAAAAATGCAGATGATTAAAAACATGTTGAAGGACACAGTGCAGTGACACCCTTCCACACAGCAGTCAGCCAGAGAAGACACATGGTCCCTGGGTCAGGCATTTCTTGAACCTTATTCACAGCAGTTCTCCATGCTCCTTCCTTGAACAGGTCCCACTACTACTGATGTGGTTTTAACCTAAGCACTGGAACAGGTTGCCCAGAGAAGTTGTGGTTGCCCCATCTCTGGAAGTGTTCTTGGCCAGGTTGGATGAGGCTTTGAGCAACGTGGTCTAGTGGAAGGTGTCCCTGCTGATGGCAGGGGGGTTGGAACTGGATGAGCTTGAAGGTCCTTTCCAACCCAAACCATTCCATGATTCCTGCCCAAGAATAATTCCCCAGACTATGGCCAGGTCTAGACTATAGGTTCAGTATAGACTGTTCAATGTGGTCTCCAACTGACAGGTCAGCTGCTCAGAATCACAGTGCAGACCTCCTCCCCACCACACACATTTCATTCAGGTCAAACATGCTGTCTCTCTTCATCAATGCATGTGGGTTACTCACGTTTCTGCGAAGACGTAGAGCATGGTGATGCATTTTGGGGGCTGGGGTGGGTCCAAGTGGTCCAGTCTAGCAATAGTGTTGATGACTCCAAACATGACAGCAGCTTTCACCCAGTCGTACACCAAATTGGAGTAGGCCAAGCCAGCTGGAGTAAAAATGAAAGTCAAACACACGAAGAAGAGCATGGGGTGTACCATTTTCAGGACTTCGGGTAACATCAAAGTTGTGGATGCCCCCTCCCTGGAAATGTTTAAGGCCAGGCTGGATGAGGCTTTGAGCAACGTGGTCTAGTGGAAGGTGTCCCTGCTGATGGCAGGGGGGTTGGAACTGGATGATCTTTAAGGTCCCTTCCAACCCAAACCATTCTATGATTCCATGATCATGTCCCGTGGGAGCACACAGTCTATTGCAACAAACATAACTCCAAGAGGACAGTCCAATGCTGTCTTGGGCCAGCGATGCTTTTAAAACTAAGTAGCTTTTTAAGAAGCTTGAACCAAAGGACAATATCTTCTGGGGATATTTGGGAGCAAACTGTTTATTGGTCTTGATAGTCCAAGAAGCTCATATAGATCTCATTTATTCCAGTACAAGATCTTTCCTCCTCTCTAAGGCTTGTTAACCTATGACAAACTCATCACAGTTCTCGACTCTGACCTCTGAAGTTTTATTGACACCTCCATCAAAATGTCCCCTACCCCAGCTCCTTGTGGCCATAGATGTAATGTTGATGCTACGGCAGAGCCAGGGCCAGAACCTCTGTCTTGGAGTTAAGTTTGACACTGGAAGATGATCCCTACAGGAACAAACACTAAAGATTTCAAACTCCTATCCAAACAGAAGCTAAAATGACCCCACCTTGATAGGTCTCAGCTCAGAGGTGAAGTGCCACACAGTGCCTCAACGTGAACCGTGCCTGAGCTCCCACCATGGACAAGGCAGGTCAAGAACAGTTAGCAGAGCCTGCAGAGGAGCTCAGCTTCCTCTGGAGCAACACATATGCTTGGTCAGTCCACCCAGGTCCCTTAGGACACCCTAAATCAATGCTAGTGTCATTCTAGCTGCATTAGGATTTTCTCCTGGCTTCCAGCTGCCACTCTGGAGAGACATGAGGCTTCTCCAGTCCCTGTTTGTCCTGTGCCAGTCCTGTGTGTATGTCAGACACCCTATAGCATCCCAAATGCCACCATCAGATATGTATTTGACCAGCTGAAATCCTCCATCCAGCTGCCAGATGAATGCCAGCGCTGACACCACTACTCATCCCAGGAGTCTGGCTTCTGGAGGTCCCTACTCCAGCCCTGCTCAAAGCTCAGTCACTGTTGAATGGAGATCAGGTTGCTCTGGACCTTGTCCATTTAAGCATTGAATATCTCTGGGTTTGGAGAATCTATAACTCCTCTGGTCCCGTCCCTTCCAGTTTGACCATCCTTACATGCATCCTTACATGCAATGAGAATCTGTCCTGCTGCACTTTGTTCATTGTGTCCTGTTTCTTCCCTCCCAGCCTCTAAGAAGAAGCCACCTTCTCTCCAACCCTTCTTTAGGTAGTTGAAGACAGCAGCTACAACTCCCCTAAGCTGCTCTTTGTACAACCTATACCCTGTGGCCATTTCAGTGGCTCACAAACACCCATAATGGGTGGCCACCTGTGAAGGCATCTGAGATACCAGATGTGCCTCTTGCAACAGCATGGGGCTGATTTTTTGGAGGTTCTGAGCTCCCTTCCAGTCCAGACAAAGGCAATGGGAATGATTTGGTGCTCAGCCTTTTAAACCCCAAGCAAAACAATTTATTCCAGCACCCAATGCCATCTGACAGACCTCAGCTCTCTGCACTGTCAATGAGAAGAAGGGGGCTTTACTCAAACCTGTCCTACACAGTCATTGATGAGGCATCTCAATGGAGATGGATGGAGATCTGAATCACTCACCACTGCCTTGAAGCTGAGTACAGGTGTGAGCATGTCCAAGCATGGCCACTCACCCAAGGACCAGTCCGAGAGGCGGTTCACGAACTTCAAATCAGAAGGGAGGGTGAGGATGTAGAAGAAGTGGAAGAAGATGTCCACAGCAATGATGGCCCCCACATGGAGGAGGGCATGGACCCGGATGTTCTTCATCTCATCGTCTTTGCGTCTCAGCTCTCGGGTGCTTACCTGTTGGGATGGTAAACCAGGTAAGGGCTGAGCTGAGAGGTAGGATGGCCAGCACATTCCTCCATCTGCAGGACCATTCAAGGTCCAAATTCAGTGCTGTCCTTTAGAAATCACACCATGGGCTACATGCCCTAAATCTCCATGGATTCAGGAAGACTCAAGGGACTAACTCAGGTGAACACATCCTCAAGGAGCAGGACGTGTCCCACCCACAATATCCCTCCAACACCTTCTCCTCAGTGCTGAGCATGGCAGCAATGTGCCTCCTGCAAAGGCTGCTCCCATCACTGGGGTTTCCAGCAGAGCAGGTGCATAGTGTGAGACCCTAGGTGGGGTGAAAACCAGACCAACCAGGGAGCTGGGGTTTATGCTCTTTCTGCAGGGACATGCTCAGAAGTCAACTTTGCTTAAAGGTGGCCCCTTTCACAGGTCACCAAAAGGGAGCAAATGCCCACACCCATCACATTTATAGGATGCCACCGCCTGTAGGCAAGGACATCTGCATGGCCAGGAGAGGTTGGGAGCAGGGCTGGAATCCCACCTGCCAGCTCTGCCAGGTCCAGATGCATATTTTTGGCCAGGATCATTTGGGAGAATCATAGAATCACAGAATGGTTCGGGTT
>NW_010332998.1:9923-11660 GCF_000700745.2 Antrostomus carolinensis | reverse complement strand
CCAACCCAAACTATTCTATGATTCTATGTCTTAGGAGCTAAATGTTGTATAAGAATCAAGATTTGTTTCTACAGACTCCTGAGGCTGCCCGTAGGGTGCATAAAGAGCCGGCTTCTCTGGCGTGTTTTTAATGTATTTGTTTAAGATGTTGCAGAGATGAGGCCCCTCAAAAAACCACTGTGTAAACCTCTGTGGGTAATTGCATGACGTAATTTTTGCGTTACATGGGGCAGCAGGAGGGAAGAAACTCTTGGTCTCAGCCACCTTGAGGCTGGAATGACCTCATGTAGTTTGCACATCAGCTGCTCTCACTGGGGAGGACAAACACAAGTCAACATCCGCTGAGTGTGATGCACAACCTAAAGGTCACCCACATGCTGGTGATGTTGTTTACAAGAAGAATGACTTCATGGAGCAAATCTAAGCTGAGGTCAACGTGAAGGACCTTTACAAGCCATAAAACCCAAGGGCAGGACGATACACAACCTAAAGGTCACCCACACGCTGGTGATGTTGTTTACAAGAGGAAGGGCTTCACAGATCAGATCTAAGCTGAGGTCAACGTGAAGGACCTTTACAAGCCATAACACCCAAGGACAAGATGAGGCTGGCTGAGGATATGATGCTGTGTGAGATGAAACCAGCTGCTCCAGGATGAGCATGCCTGATGCCCCAGCACTGCTCAGGGGGCTGTGAATTGTCTTCTCTGGTAAAGCTCCATGGGATGCATGGCATGGAATTCAGCCTTGGCTCTGCAACTGCTCTGTGCTCCTGACAAAGGAAGAAAACTGTGCAGGGCTTCAAGGCTGTTTGGGCCATAAACAGGGGTCTGCAAGTGCTAGGGGGTCACACCATGTGTCTTACCCTAAAGGGTCAGCACAGGGTAACTCTGAAGACAACCAGGACAGACACCCACCCCATCAGCCCTCAGCTAGGTGTGCTGCAGAGTCAGGCCTGCTGTTTGCATACCAAGGAGACACAGAAATGAGGAAACCCTTGCAGATTTGTCAAACTTCTCCCTTGCTGGCTTGCGTTTTGCAGGCTCAGTTCTCCTCCAGCTAAAGGCAGAGAAGATGGGAGATAAATGGAGGAGGTTGGGTTGGGGCTGGGGAAGGAGAGGACAGCTTCAGGGTTAGCTGGAGCACTTTGAGATTCATCCTTCGGCAGAGAGCACATCTGATGTACCTGACAGCTCTTTGCTAAACGAGCTTCACTTCCTATTCCTATGAAAAGGGAAGTTGCTTTTTTAGAAAGCTGCTTGTCATCCACCGCTGAGGTGGGAAGGAGGAGCTACCATGAGGTGCAGCAAAGGTTTAGAAATAAACTAGTGGCTGCCAAGTCATCTTGGGAAACAGGGCGATAGCACAGCAGCTCCAGACAGAAACCTGCTTCTAAATTGAGACACGTTCCTGATGCCGACAGTGGGGAAACCCAGCAGCTGCAAAGACCCTTCCAGCAACAGCCGTGGTTCAAGTGGTTCAGAAGCAAGAAGTGAAAATAAAAAGGATTAGGTACAGTGCGTTCTGCCTATGGCATCCCAGGGAGGTTGGATTTTATATTTAATATATGCTGACTGTGCCTCTACATGTCACCTGGGACATAGATCTTCATCCCTGTGCCCCCTCAGGCACATGCCTCCTCCCTGTGTTTCATAGAATCATAGAATGGTTTGGGTTGGAAGGGACCTTCAAACTCATCCAGTTCCAACCCCCCTGCCATCAGCAGGGACACCTTCCA
>NW_010332998.1:0-9622 GCF_000700745.2 Antrostomus carolinensis | reverse complement strand
TGCTGCTGGCAGGGGGGTTGGAACTGGATGATCTTTAAGGTCCCTTCCAACCCAAACCATTCTATGATTCTATGAAGATGTCTACTTCAGAGGTGACTCCAGGTTTGGTCTGAAACCACCAAGGGGGATGAAGGAACCTCTCCTTTTCCAGCTGGCTCCAGGGGCTGCTTCCATATAGTGCTGCTGTGAAAGCTGGGCAACTCATTCCCTCCAGATGTTTTCATGATCTGACCATGTTTTTCTCTCCTCGGTTAAGAATGAGTAGCCTAATGTACCATCTGAACCTCCCTATTTCCATTCCTCTAGCAGATTAAAAGCTTATTTAATAAAATGTACCGTTGTTCCTGGGAGATGCTGATGCATTATAACCAACCCACCAGCCTCCATTTTGAGCACTTAGACTTTCTGAGCTGTCTGAGGCAACATCTCGCCTGGTAAAAATAGACAATATCAGGGCCCATTCTTTCACACTTCAGAATTAGGTAATTGCATCCAAATTCCTTGTAGTCCCCATCCCATGCTAACTCCTGGACTGTGCTGAGGAGAGTCTAACCTGATTTGAACATCTCTGGAGATGTTCAAAACCCACCTGGAGGCTTTCCTGTGCATGTAGGGAACCTGCTTTGGCAGGGGGGTTGGACTGGATGATCTTCTGAGGTTCCTTCCAACCCCACCATTCTGTGATTCTGTGATTTCTCAAGTTGCACTGCCCGCCCGTTGGGTCTCTGCTTCCCAAGAGACAGGCTTTCCCTTTTCCCCTGATTTACTACCCGAAACACATCATCGTGTTTGGGACGACATTCAGACACAGGCACCTCATGTAGCCCCAGGTACCAGACCACCCCAAGAGCAGGTGATGGGCTCCTCTTGTTTCACTATTATTTTTTATTGTGGGGCTGTCTCAAAGGACTTGGATTAAAATGTGGCTTTGGCTGATGGTTAACTAGAGGATATTCTGCTAGTAGAGGTCACAAGGAGATTGTGTCTGGCCCCAGTTAGAAAAAGCCTTTTTGGAAGGAGAAAGTGATTTTTTTTTTTCTGTTTTCTTCTTCTCACTTATAAATAAGAGAATAAATGAGGAGAAATGAAAACATCTTAAAACAGACATCGTTCTGGTGACCTCATAGAAATGTGAATTTCCACTGTCCAGAATCAATCCAACTGAAAATAGCCACTGGAGAAACATCTAGCACAGACCTCTGCCCTAAGGCAAGATCCACCCTCACAGAACCTTACTGGAGGAGTGTGTGGTCCTTGTTCCCAAGAGCCTACCCACGCTGGACATGATGGTGCTGATTCTTCTCTCCTACCCACACCAGTCATCCCTGCTAGACTTCCTCTACACTGTTCACACCATACCTACTCTTGGCACCTATCAGCTGCCAAGACCCTGCCTCAATATTCTTTCCCTTTTTATAGTAATAAAGAAAAAATACCACAGTTTTTTTAATCTCTTATTCAAAATTAGAAGACCAGCTTGACTTTTAGAATTAAAAGGACATTCAAACTTCTCTATGGTGCTCGAAGGAGATAGAAACATGGCAGAACATGGCCAAACCTTGCAGCCAAGTCTATTGCAGAAGTAATTGAAGGCACAGAAGTGATGGGGTTGTTCCACTCTTGGGTGACCTCATTTTTGATCTGGTCTAGTTCTACAGCATCAAAGCCAGAAGAAATCTTATTTCCTCAAGTTTCTTGCTTTGCCAGTGTCCATACACTCACTAGCATCAGCAGGACAGGTTGATGCTCATGCAAACACTGGGTTTAAACAGCAAGGATTTCTTCCCACCTTGCTAAGACCTCTCTTGTAGAGTCCCACAGCCTCAGTTTCCTTCTGTGCACAGTTGTCATTCATTGCAGCCCACCTAGTGACTTTTACACGGGAGGTTTTTTTCCCACTTTACCACCAAAATTTCCAGGAAAAAAAAATATTCCATGGGAAACCACCAGCCTCAAAAAGGTTCTGTCACTAGAACACCAGGCATATTGGCATCTTCCACTGGAAAAAAGAATAACTGCCAATGCAATGTTGCTATATTAAAGTCTCAAGCAGCTGTGGTCTTCCTTCTGTGCTTCTAAAATGGTGAAGGTCAGATACATAAGAGACAGCCGGGAAAAAATCTTGAGACAAAAGTCAAGTTATAACTTTTATATCAATTTCTCCATTTGTTTAGTGTGACCTTAGTTCTCCCTCCTTCCATCACATATCACAAGTGACGCCTTGATTTTTCCATAGATCAAATTTAACTCCTATTCAAAGCCCACTTCTCAAGCGTCATCCTCCCATACATATATTTTGAGATGTTCACAGAATCACAGAATGGTGGGGGTTGGAAGGGCCCTCAGGAGATCAGCCAGTCCAACCCCCCGGACAAATCAGGTACCCTACACCAGGTTGCACAGGAAAGTGTCCATGTGGGTTTGAACATCTCCAGAGATGGAGACTCCACACCCTCTCTGGGCAGCCAGTCCCAGGGCTCCATCACCCAATATTCTGCACTAAATTTTCATGGTTTCAAGCCATTCACCTTCAGCAGTTACTCACAAAAATGTGGATGTCATCATGGCTCAGATATTGGGCAGGCAACCAGCTGGGTTGAAAGAAGTTCTGCAGCTCCTCTGCCCATGGCATTTTGTCAAGGTTTGCTTTTCCCATCCCAGGGATTTCATGGAGAAGAGAGGTACCTTCTTATGAGGACTCCTAGTGTGACCTGATGGTCCTTAACCACTGGCCACCATATCCTGGGGAAGCACAGAGGTCTGAGAAGAGGGGAGTCTCTGTGCATGAGGATACACCAAAATGTAATAAATTGGGACCCCAGGGGACTTGGTCACAGGGCTAATAGTCTCGTTTACATCTTGGCCATAAAAACCCTTAAGCAGATGGCACAAAATATTTTTCACACAACCTTCATCCACCAAAAGTGTTGCATGTTCAACCACCGGTAAGGCAGTCCAGACATCCTGGATGACTGAATAATCTTTCGCTCTTCTCCCCTCATTAGGTAGCAAAGGATTCATTTGTCAACCATATGTTTTCTATTTCTGCTCTATCTCCTACGTGCCTGACGCGTAGGGGTCCTGCATGCTGTTTTTTGATCAATAACACATTTCATGGTTTCCAGTGGAGCAGAAATGATCAGTGAGTTTTGATCAAAATCGGAGAATAATTTCATAAATACATAAATAAATAAAGAGGGGGAAATGCAGGAGAGAGATTTTGAAAAGTGCTTTTCAATTCAGAAGCCACATATATTTCATAGGATGGCAGAAATGTAGGACAGACCCCTACAAGATCTTTAATATGGTGGACCTACATTTCATCTGGGAGACTACCTAACTTCAAAGCTTTCAGTGCTGGAAATTCTCACTGCTCTCCTTCCAATTCCCATAGCCTTGAAATGACTTCACAGAATCCCAGAATTGCCTTGATTGGAAAAGCCCTTTAAGATCATCGAGTCCAACCATGAACCCAACACTGACAAGTCCCCAACTAACCCATGTCCCTCAGCACTATGTCTACACGACTCTTCAATCCCTCCAGGGATGGGGACTCCACCACTGCCCTGGGCAACCCCTTCCAATGCCTCAGAACCCTTGCAGCAAAGAAATTCTTCCTCACATCCCATCTCAACTGCCCTTGGCACAACTTGAGGCCATTTCCTCTTGTCCTGTCCCTTGGGCCTTGGTTGAACAGACCCACCCCCACCTCTCTCCACCCTCCTCCAAGGGACTTGGACAGAGCCACAAGGTCTCCTCTCAGCATCCAAATTTTCTCCAGGCTCAACACCCCCAGTTCCCTCAGCTGTGAACTCATCACACTTGTGCTCCAGACCCTTCCCCAGCTTCGTAATAATCAGCACTAATTTCCTTCACTGAAAGACCTACAACTGCTTGTCCTGCCCTTGGTGGACACGAAGTTTATGTATTTCTTCTTCTCAGGGGCTCCAGCAAATGAAGCGACATTACTTCTTGCAAAAAATTCCTCATTGATCACACTTTCCACACCTTCACTCAACAGTGTCTCCCTCCTTCAGGCATATAAAATTGGGTTTGGAAGTTTGAATAGTCAAGCCCACAATGTTTTCCGAATTAAAACTAAACCACATTAACAAAGGCAAAATTGCTCTGTAAAACCACAGAAACATTGTTCTCCCACTCAGTTGCAAAATTTTCTTGGAAAAAAAAATTATAATTAGAAACCTATTTTTTATTTCAACACAAGAACTTGCTGTGTTTTAAATTTGGGGGGGGGGTTTTCAGAGGATTTTTTTTTTTTGTCTGGTTAATGAAATGAATTCACATGGATTTAACCCTGTGATATGGAAGACAGACTGAGCTGTGAGAAGCACGTGGGTTGTCCAGCATGAAACACCAGAGATCTGGTTTACATTCATATTGTATATGTTTTGCCTTAGCATTTATTTTTAAGCAATAGCCATGACATTTTATATCCTGTTTCGTACAGAGTTGTGCTTTATTTTGAATTTCACAGTGATGTCCAGCAGTGCAGCCACTTCTTCCACAATGAGCAACAGGACCCTGTTGCCAAGACCTCTGCCACAGGGGAATTACATCCTTTCTTATCCCCCCAGCTACTTCTAATCTTGTAACGTGGTGCCAACCTAATGAGAAAGCTGACTTACACCACATTAATGAAGATGTGGATGGAAACTTTGGGGCTTCCTAATGCTCCAGCAGGATTTAGCCCAAGGTATCTTGCTAAATTCTTGCCCATGATTGAACCCTGTGGGCCTGCAGGAAATTATTTACTATGAGGGATCTCACTCATATGGAGTCAACGCTTGGTTGCCTCCAGAGTGTTGTCAACCATGGAAGGACAGTGAGGGAACTCCCTTTTTAACACAGAGAATGGAAAATATGAGATGAAGGAAGGAAGACAAATAATGATGAAGTAATAATGTGCCCAAGTGCTCCTACTCTACTCAACACAGTGCTGTGACCTTCATGAAATCCATGGTGACCTGTTTTCACACCTGACTGAGAAGACAAAAAGCTTTGTATGCACCTAAATACGGACTCAAGGTTTTTTTGGATTCTGATGTGCCCAGAACGGTGCGATGGAGAATGAAAGGCTGAAAGGTCAGTCAGGAAGAAGGTCACAAAGCAGAAATAAAAGAGCTGATATCCTTGTCTGAAACGAACACACAGCCCATATCATGCACAAGTGGGACGTTCAGCCTGGGATATCTTGGGTTTATTTAACACAGGTTATGGAGTACACCATCTCAACTGAGAGCCCAGGGTAGAAATGCATGCCAGAACACCCCACACTGATTAAGGAGTACACAGAAAGTCATTAGAAAAGCAGATGAAGAAAAATCAGTAGCATCTTTGTGAAATTTTAACGTTAAATATATCTTGGGTTTTTCTTCCTCCATCAGAAAATTCAACCTTAGACTTCATAACCCTCAAGGTGCAGTGGTAGCTCTACTTTGACAGAACAAATCAAATGGGCCAGAAGTTTTTGTTCATAGTTTTTCTGTGCATCAGTATGATGATAACGCTGCAGAAGGTCTGGGAGAAATAACAAAATGTGGGCAAGAAATCACAAGCTCTGCAGCCCTCAAATCTTCTGATAAAAATTACATAAACCTTGAGAGAAGGGTTAATGGGGCATGTTAATGAGGGTGCCTTTGCTGCCTTGTAGTTGTCCTTTTTTTGTTCTTAATTTCCATCTGCCTTCTCTTCTCCAGCACGTACCAGAGCAGGGACCATGTGTGCGTGCTCTGCATGCAGCAGGAACCCTCACTGCTGACAGTGTACGCACCTTGTCCTGATTTTGCACTTTTAAAGATCTGTAATCAATTAAATATCACACCAACTCTGCAAGAAAGGCAAGAAATTCCCCCATTTCACAAGTCAGAATCATGGAATGGTTTGGGTTGGAAGGGACCTTAAAGATCATCTAGTTCCAACCCCCCTGCTGTGGACAGGGTTGCCAAACACTAGATCAGGCTGTCCAGGGACCCATCCAACCTGGCCTTGAACATTTTCAGGGATACCTCAGTCTGGTAACTGAAGCACCTTGAAGAGCACTGGCTTGCCAGGCATCACTGTCCGCAAAGCCCCAAGCAAACACCTGAGAAGGTCTGAGATGCAAATACCCCACAACACTGCAACTGCTCTTCCCTCCCAGACATTGCACAGCAAACAAGGTGGCTTCTGAGATATCCAGGCTCCAAAACAGAGCACTGTGGAAATTTGAGTCTGGCCTAAATTTTAACCAAGAATTAAAGTTATGGACTTAGTGTAGACACTGCATGTGTGGGGATGGGGAGAGATGAGAGGAAGAAGCAGAAAGTCCATCCTTCCTATAACTCTGTTGGAGATCTCCAACTTGCCAGAACCTTTGTCCTCAACCAGTGTTAACCTGCCACTGTTTTTATGAGCTTGAATGGAGGACCTGGTGAAAACAAAATACTACCTGCAAGGAGACCATCCAACCTATCTGTGGGGCAAAAGAAAGAGAAAATCCTCAGCCGTGCAGAAGGGGAATTAAAGCTTCAACCCTTCTCTGCACCCTACGCAGCATCCATGGCTTCAGCTCAGCAAATGTTGCCAATTTATAGCTCAATCATCCAAACTTCCCTCTCCCATTAAATTCAGAACTGAGTCCCTGATTTCATTTTCTCCCCTCTTTCTCCTTGCCAAAGAATTCAGCTGGATTCACCCCTTTATTTAAAGGGCTTTCATTCACTTTTTGGAGATTTTTTTTGTTTGGTTGGGGTTTTTTTTAAGAGAAAGAGGTTGATCTATGCCCAAAAGAGAACCTACCAGGTCAGCCACTGACTTAGAGCATCAGTCCCACCTCAGAGATTCCCTTGATTCACTGAGACATTCCCAGAAGGAAAGAGATGCACCCTACCCTAAACATCATCAGCAGCATGACCCATGGAACATCCCACTCCATTAAGGACTTAATTACCACTAGTGCCTAGATGGGCCAAATCTTTAGATGCTCTAAGGGGATGCACTCAGTGGAGCATCAGGCAATAAACAGGCAACAGGAAAGAAGCAAAGTTGCTGGAAAATCATTTGCACTCACCTGACGAGTCCTATGTTCGGATTAAATCATATCCTGCTCGATCCTAGTTGTCCATCAGAGTTAAAAAATCCCTTCCAGGGCACGTACTTAAGAAGAGAAGCTCGTTTTGATAAGTTTTAATCCTTCGAGCACGTAGAAAGAGAAACCCTAATTCTTCTTTGCCTTGTCAGTTGACTGCTGTTAGTGGTTTCCTGTCGACAACAGCTGAATGACAAATCGAACTCGCTTGTTACACTTATAGCAATTAAGGGCTGGTAGTATAACCACACTGCTCATTTAGCACTAATGTGAGGATGGTGTCTACCTGAGAAGAACTGTTACCCACAAAGGCTCGGTGGGCTATAAAAAGTACTGTCCTGTTACAAATGACGCCTCACATCACTCTCATTCAAGCTGGTGTGAGTTGAAAGTCATCATCCCCTGGAGCCACAAGATGTAAAACTGGTCTGCAAATGGGAGGAGAAATACAGGTCTTTGAGTTTTCTAGATTGGTCCATTCACAGCTAGGAGCAGTCTGGACCAATAGCAGGGGTGGAGATATTTATTGCACACACTTAACCTTTGGGAGAGTTTATCTCCAGTCAGGTTCTACTCTGACCAGTTTCCCTTTTTGTAATCATCTAGGTTACGGTGCTGTAATCTTACTTTCCATTTGAAGTTCTGTTTCTGCTTAAAATCTCATCTAAAGAGAGTGGTCATGTTCCTCCTCAGAGGTGGCTGCCTTTCGGCAATGAGTACAAAATAGCTGATGTCATTTAGGGCATGGGGGGAAGAGAGGTACGGGAGACAGCTGACAGCTCATCCTGCTATCACTTTATCACTTATATGTAAGATCTCAGAAGATCTGCCTTCTCTCTGTTTTGTGCAATTAGCTGTGTTGCAAAAGGCTTTGCCTGAGCCGAGCACCCAGTGCCCACCTGGAGCTGTTGTGGGCAGGGACCAGCTCAGATCTCACTGTGCTGGGGTCTGTCAGTGCCTGCTATCCTCAAGGCTCTTTGGGCACCATGCAATAATGTGAAGCTTCACCATTCTCATTTTCACCCTCATCAGCAGGGTTTCAGACTCATCAACCCACCTGCAGGCCAGGAAGCTGGTCCGTGTCACCTACTGTTCCCACTGGATTTTGGATGGTCTCTGCCATGTCAAGACAAGCAG
Source organism: Antrostomus carolinensis (assembly GCF_000700745.2). NCBI lineage: Eukaryota > Metazoa > Chordata > Aves > Caprimulgiformes > Caprimulgidae > Antrostomus > Antrostomus carolinensis. Next base: position 1,398 of record NW_010332998.1, on the reverse strand, counting down.
AAAGGCAAGCCAGCCAGAGCTTCATCAAACTGGACAACAAGGATCCTGCCTGAGGTTGGTTGAGCGGTAGGCTGATTACCAGCTCTTTTTTTTGAGATGAGAGATGATAACTTGGATGAAACCCCACCTGCAGTACTACATCCAGATCTGGGGTCCTCAGCAGAGGAAAGACATGGACCTGTTGGAGTGGGTCCAGAGGAGGCCACAAAAATGATCAGAGAGATGGAACACTTCACTGATGAAGAAAGGCTGAGAGAGTTGGGGTTGTTCAGCCTGGAGAAGAGAAGGCTCCAGGAAGACCTTCTAGTGGCCTTCCAGTACCTGAAGGGGACCTATAAGAAAGATGAGGACAGACTTTTTAGCAGGGTCTGTAGCGACAGGACAAGGGGTGATGGTTTTAGACTAAAAGAGGGGAGATTTAGACTTGATAGAAGGAAGACATTTTTTACAATGAGGGTGATGAGACACTGGCACAGGTTGCCCAGAGAGGTGGTAGATGCCCCATCCCTGGAAACATTCAAGGTCAGGTTGGATGGGGCTCTGAGCAACCTCATCTAGTTTAAGATGTCCCTGCTCATGGCAGGGTGGTTGGACTAGATGACCTTTAAAGGTCCCTTCCAACCCAAACCATTCTATGATTCTAACGTTATGTAAGTGAAGGTTAGATCTTGGGTCTTGATCCTGCAGTTTCAGGTGGCATCATGTGCTGAGATAACAGCCTCCCGCTGATGGCTGTCTGGTGGAAGGAGACAATCTCCAAAGTACAGATCTCTCTAGAATAGTGGGCATTGAGAATGTTGCAAATATTTGATTTTATGGTTCATTTACTAGGCAGAAAAAACAGCAAAGCAGAAGAATCTAAAGAGCAACAACATTTGACTTGCTTTCATTTTAATGCCCCAAAAATGGGTCAATTTGTCCCAGGAACATGAAAAAAACAGAAGAATCTAACAAGCAACAACTCTGAATCTAACAAGCAACAACTTTTCACTTATTGTTTTCATTTTAATGCCCCAAAAAGGGGACATTTTGATCCAGGAACATGAAAAAATCAAACTGCTGAGCTGAAAAAAAAAAAAGGTCAAAACCAATTATTCATCTTTCATTTTATGCCCTGAGCTGAAGCTATTGTCCAGACACAGTTTGTCAAGCCACCAAGGGTTGACGTGTGTGATAGTTTCACTGTGTTTTCTGACAATCATCTACAAATCCAGGAAATTTTACCCAGATTTTGTCATGGGAGAGAGCACAAACCAATTCTGACATTGAGGAGCATGACAAGGACATTTCATTCATTCGAACTTAAAGCAGATATCTGAGATGGTCTTACCTTTCCTTTCCTTGGCTCAGGAAGCCAGGGAAATGAGTTGAGCATTGTGGTGGGTTGACCCTGGCTGG
>NW_010332997.1:0-19480 GCF_000700745.2 Antrostomus carolinensis | reverse complement strand
TATTATCATACTATATTATATATAGTATATTATTATATATTATATATTATATATCATATTATTATATTATTATTATATACTATATATTATTGTATCACAAATATAAATGTATCTCAAGCTGACAAAAACTCCTACTTTATCTAGGTATTGCATTCTCTCTGATCAGATGAGACTTCAGTTCTGTCACTGGTAACACACTCTTGCCACCTACAAGTACTGGGAAGTGTTCATATATGAGACTATGTAACAGGAATATTTAACCACACACTACCTGTAGAACAGCTACATCCTTATTTACCCACCAAACCATTTATACTAGTCTTTGTGCCAAATACATTTGTATATTGAACTAGTGCCATTCTGCTATCTGACAAGAGCTCACTACAAGAATATAAATGGATCAACTACATCTAGAACTTTCAGAAGTGCCTAGCCAGTTAAGCAAAATGGCCAAATTAAAAATGAATTTTTGCATATATATCTAACAGGTGACTTCAAAACTTCTATAATCTTTTAGACCATATTAATCGCAGCTCAATTAAAAAATTGTGAAGTTTATCATAAAAAAACTGACACTAAAGCCTGAAAGTGCACCTCTAATATATGCAGCAAAATTTAGAATTATTATATAATTAGCATAAACCTTTCCTAATAAGGTATTTACAAATTTTATAGCAAACTTTTCTAGTTCCCTATACGAAGCACATATTACGCTTTAGGATTAGGACGAATGAAAGAAATGCTATGAAGGACTAACATTTAGTGCACATAAAATTAGAGAAACATTATATGAGCAACAGAAACACAACAGGAATGAAAAAACTGGTAGTGGAAATACAGGATGGGAAGCAACAAATGGCCAATCCTTCCACACTTCTCAGTAACAAAAGCAATGTAATTTGTACCTTGCAGACAGGCATAAGATAAAATCTATGTGGTTTTGCACATACTACAGTTAAATTATTCACCCTTTTACCCCTCTTAGGAGTTAAAGTCTGAAGGAAAGCCTGGTAGATGACACACTGGGTAATTCAGTTACACAAAAGACAGTTCTCTCACACTCACGCCAAGTTTCCAGCTGGCATCTTCATTATTGCTCAGTGGAGGCTGGCAATGTTTCAAGCTTTCTATCCAAGTTCAGTAAAGACATACCGAATTATGACAAAGTCAGGGGACACTGATTGCATAACAACATAGTACTATAATTCTTCCTCTGGAGTCTGACGTTGCAGATCTATGTGAGTGTATGACATATGGGACCTACCAGACACGTTAGATGCAAGCTGAAACACAAGCAGACCTCAGTAGATGTGCAAACACATAACAAAGACATTCATTACTGATTCAGGGAAGACACTCAAAATTATCTTAATTATATATCTGTGTGCCAATCAGCATCACTTAATGGTCTAGCATCTACTACACAGCAGCCAGCAAAGCAGGAGCTGGACAGAGTAACTCAAGTAGAAACAAAAGCTTGGAATTAGAACTATATTTTCCTGTACCTAAAACATCAACCTGAACATGGTGATAAATGCTAACAGCTAAGAGAATGCTATCGGGTAAAGTAAGTTTCCAAATTAGATTATGCACCAAAATACTGTCTTTGGTTTGTTTACTTAAACAGTTCAGTTCCGAGTGCTCCATCAAAAAGAAACAGAATAGAAAAAGCAGAACAACTTGTTTTTATGAAAGAGGAAAAAATAAGAAACTAGTCAAGTATATTGTTGTCCTGACACACGGCAGCCGACAACAAAGGAGTTCAATACCCTAAATAAGAAATATACTTTCTTTGTATTAAAAGTAGAACACGAGGCATTCCTTAAAATAAAAATCTAGGTCAATTAAACAGGCACTAAAAGGAGTGTTTACATAATATTGTTAAACAGCTATAAACATTTTCATTATGTGTATGTTCTTTAAAAGTGATGTGTCAAACATTACATATTCTTACATATTCAGTGTGTTCCTAATACGAAACCTGTTATCTTAAAAACTGAAGAACAGAAATCTAAAAATAAAGAATTTATTATTCAGATCAGAAGACAAAAAAAAAAAATCTGTATTTTGCTATGGAACAAACAATCTAGTGCAGGACTGCAGATTCTTCAACATGCAGTAGCACCAAGTGCCATATCCCCACCAAGCACACGCTGGCAGTGGAGAGGAACAGTCAGTTATTCCCCTTTCACGCAGCTGTTACCACAACTGCAGTTAGCAGATACAGGAGAAAAAAAATAATGCAGTAAACCATAACCACAAAACATGGCATTCAACAGTCCCAAACAAAATGTATTTCCTGCTGTTCATTCTACACCACAGCGACTGTTTCCTAATGAAGGGACAACATCATAATGGAGTGGTGTTAAATTGACTTCACTGCAAAATGAGGAAGCCATCTAATTTACAACTGGAACTGAGCTTTATTACCAGATATAAATGCATATATCATATACATTGAATCCTACTCAATGATGAGGCAGAAAAAGAGCACAGAGAGAGGAGAGTATTTGAATGTATATGAAATAAAAATAACCTCAGTAAGCAATTTGCTTTAAAGTGTCCCAAAGCACACAGACAAAAACGAACGCTCAAAGTCGAACTGAAGATAGACGCCAGTAAAACAAAAACCAGCATCCAGTCTTAAAATATTTCTAAGTGAAACAACATTAAATAAAAAAGCTTTGTTGACAAAATGAAATACTTATTTATAACGAATATATAATGACCATCTATGCCTGCCTTTACAGATTTATAATGAGGAGCAACAGAGCTGCAGAAGCTGCTCATGTCCTAGTACATTTGAGCTGGAAATCTTCTACAGCTCCATCACACCATGACACCCTCTGAAACCACGAGGATAAACTCCAAGTTGGAAACACATATTGTTCATTGCTTAGGCAACTGCTACAATTGGAGAAGCTCATAAAGATTTAGTTCTCCGATTCAAGAGGGAGAAAGTTCTGTTAATGTTCAGGCATGCAGCCTAGTTCTCATTTATTTTAACGAGTGCTAGAGGAAGAAAAAACATGACATATAAGAGCAACTACTAAAAAGAACACTTGGTTTAAATAAAAATCCTTTTCATCTGGAGACTGAAAGCATAGGGATATCCAAGTAGTATGTTGGAAGGACAGAAAATCTTAAGGGTGACAGAGGTCTGCCAAAAAAATTGATGTTGCCTCTTGGGTGAATGCAATAAAGACAGGAGAGCTTCAACAGCAGCAAGGCAAAAATCTTAGATGCCTATGAAAGACCCCATGAAAAGGACAATAATGTCCACAGTAAAAGTGGCACCTGAAAGTGTTTAAATTCCTTCAAGAATTTAAATCACATAATGACATAAAAAGCTGTGCGTTTTTACAGAATTACCATTTGCAAAAATAGCAGCTAATAATGACGCTGAACCAAGCTAATAAATACCCACACCTCCCAGAAAGCAGCTGCTCTGAAGCAGTAACTGAACTCTGGGCTAACCAAAAATAAAAATGCTTTTGCTTGCAGCAAGATACAAAGTGATTCAAAACATTCTACAGCATATCCATCCACTGGAAAACAGTGGTGAATGCAATTCAATTACCAGGTGTGAAATAAATGCCCCAAAATATATATTGAAGAGATGCACCATTCCACATCAATGCAGAAATAATGTAAACAAAAAATAAAACAACAGTACATGTACAAAACCATTTTTTAAACCTCCTCTGAGATGAATACAAGGAAGTTACTGAGAATGTAACTACCAAGACAAGACAACTAAGACAAAATATTGCAAAATATTTTTCAAATAAAAGATATTTTAATGTATCAGGAGCTCTACAGTTTTGCTTATTCCAAATATTTTCATTAAAGAAAATAAATGGAGAAACTGCATTTCAGTTCCTACCAGCCAAAGCTGCATCCTCATCACTTTCTGATCCGTATTGCAATGCCATGGTTATTGCTGATAAACGATCCCCTTGGGCTGATCTTTTGTTACTATAAAAGACAAAAGGTAAAAAAAATTGCAAAATTAAAAAAAAAGAGGTGTTATAATGTTAACCATTAACAGTCACACACAGCGTGTAAGTAAATAAGTGAAGCTCTTGACTGCTGTCTACATTATCAGGAGTACAGACATGACTATGCAAGAAAAGACCGGGACCCTTAACATGAGAAACTGTTACTGACCCATAAATCTGCCTCTGTTTTAAGAGGTGGTCCATCAAACTGAAAAACTGGACACACAATCAGAAAGCTAGAGCTCAAGCTAGCTATCTTCTGTCCTATGTTGAATACTTAAATATTTGAATTATTGGGGGAAAAAGGAGATGATAACAAGTCCCTTCCAAGTAATAACTTTGTTATTTGATCCTGTTTTATGGGGATTTGTCTACATGAAGGAATTCAGCACACTGTATGCTGTATATGCAATCCTCACCCATTCACCCAGCCCCACCTCAGGCATTTCAGCACACAGAGTGTGCCTGTAGGTGAAGCAGCTTTCTCTGCTTTCTAGGTGGAGTAAATCGGTGTCCACGCTGGCTATGGTCTCATGAAGACTTCTTCATTACCCCTCTCTTCCTCCCTTTAGTGCCAAACCTGGGGGACAGTATTTCACACCTACACTGCAGGCTATGCCTGACAATCTCTGTTACTTTACTGGGTCAGCTCTTGACGCACCTCCAGCAATGTGCTCAGCCTGACCCTGTGGGAGCAAGTGAAGACTGAGAAAAAGCAGATGAGATGCTCAAAATGACACCAACTCTCTACAAATGCTCAGTCCCTTAAAGACCCTGGCAGCTGCTGTGTCAAGCCATGGTTTCAGAGTTATACACGCAGGGAATTAGCCGGGTGCAGTTTCAAGACAGTAACCCAGAGACTGCAGACACAAGACCTCTGCTAGGCACCAAAATCCTCAACTGATGACTGAAAGAATGAACCAGAAGGCCTACAGTAATCCAGTCTTCTTGGAAAGTTTGCCATAAATGCATCTCAAATGCAGTATTTTCTTTTCACAGGCTCCATCGATTTCCACTATCCATCTCTTAATTATTTGGTCCTACTTACTATTTCTTTTTACTCTCCAAATATAATTTTTCTAGCTTTACAACACGTTTCCATGGTTTTTTTCACCTGTTTTATTCTGTAATGAAGCTTAACATACCCTTCTTCAGAACATTTCTAAGGAAATAATTGCATACAGAGTATTTCACGACAGGTGTTTTGAAATGTTAAATATAAAATCAAACATGGAACAGTAATTACAGCAAAGTAACTTATTAAATCATACTTGATAAATATTTGACTGAAATATATTTGAATCTCAAAAGTATTTGAGTCAAAATTGAAGAGCACTCTCAAGTACAAAAACACCCAAAAAACTCCCAAAAAAACCACACCAGAATTTTAGCATTTCTACATGATGACGACCCAGTTTTTCCTCCAAGTCTACAATTTACTTACCGATAATATTTGTTAGAAGAATTTCTCTCATCACCAACACTGCCTTTACCCTGTGAGGAAGGACCTGTCAGCTTGGAAGCAGTCAAATTTGATGGAGTCCTTAAGGCAGAAGAGATAAGCGAAGAGAAGGGGAAAAAAAAGAGGCCCACCTTAGACCCAAGAAAAGATGCGGCAAGCGTAAAGCTTTTCACAGAATTCCTCTGACAGATCAGCCAAAAGCTTCAGAGACAGATATAAAATGCTTTAAAGCTAAAAGTAAAGTATTACTAAGATACATTCAGTGTCCCAGCATTAATATCAATTTTGTTTATAAAGTCAGAGGAAAGTAACATTTAGATTGAGGATTAATAGCTATACACACAGCTCAGCCTACGATAGCAGTGAAAGCAGCCAACAAAATGTTCTTTCGCATCCAGGTGAAGCTAATCATACAGATCCAATCACATTTTATCAATACTTAACCAAATCACTGTCAAGTTGCTTGACAGTGCATATTGTCAAGCAACTTTATTTTGTCACTTTATTTAAGGGAGGACAGTTAAATGCACCAACAAAGAGCAATTTAGTATGACAAACGACACAATGAATTCTGTGATAGAAAAGCGTGATTTTTGACACAGAGGCAACACGTCTGCAGAACTCAGGTTAGTAGCGTTGTGATGAATTTGAGCCTGATCCATCAATGACAAAAGAAAATGATGAATTTGAGCCTGATCCATCAATGACAAAAAAAGACACAGATGTAAATTCAGGAGAAAAATATAGTGAATTAACTTTAAATGAACTTATGGGGGTGTTTTACCAAACTCACCAATAGGTAAAGGAGACCCCCTGCTTTGAGACAATTAAGCAGTTAGGGATTTAAATAAAAACAAGTTATTCTCTGATGCAGCTTCAGCAGAAAGAAACAAAAAAAGAATAGTGTTTTGATGAAAAAGGCAACCAGTGAAATGCAGAACAGCAGGTGGAAGGTTTGGCTTTCACAAGACTTCTCTCTCACCCCAAATTTTTTTGCATTTAGGGTTTGTTTGTTTGTTTTCTGGGGTTTTTTTGCCAAGTTAGAGAGATAAAGAAGGGAGCTGACAATTATTCTAACATTCAGATTACTGTAGGATTTGCAAGTCTATTGAGAACACAGTACATAAGAGAATATCTAGAATAATGTAGCTGAGAAGTGGAAATGGGTTGGCAGTGCAAGAGAGGAATTCGACTAACAAATATCAGTGTGATTTATCTGTCATCCCTTCTTATGCAAACAGCTTTATTTTGAATAAAAAGCTAATCCTCAAAATGAAACATGACACACATATGTGACATCCGGAGCTTCATCAATGGCCAACACAGTGAGAAAAAGAAAAGAGAATCACAATTTAAATAGGAAACTTCTATGCCTACATGTGATTCTAGTTACTGCAAAGCAAACACATATGTATGTTCAGTGTCTTCTGGCACTACACGTACTTTTAAGGAGGAAAATTACTGAAATATGTGCGTAAGGAATTACTCCCTTTCTGCTTTTGCATTTTCATATGTTCCAACAATGATTCACCCAAACATGGGAAGCAAGCTAATGTTGAACAAATGAACCAGAAACACCACTATATAGGTTGAATGTCTCAAAGCTCCAAATAGTAAAAATCAATCAGGTAACTTCCATTTCTTTCACACCTAATAATCCAGGGCAATACTTTTGATACTGACACACCATCTACACATTTTTCAGACAATAAAAAAATTTTAACTGCCTTTCAGTAAAGTAAAGGGAGTGCTAGTGTTTTCAGCTGTACTATAGAAACCTTTGCAGGAAATGACAGCAGTTATTTTGCAGTATCAAATACCAGTAAACAGCTCAAATACATAAAGAGACTCCACCTTGTAAAGAGTTTGCTAACTCCCTGGATGACTTGCAAGATGTTGCTTTATTTTTTTAGATAAATGACACAGCTCATACTGGCAAATAATAATCAAACCTTCTTTTGAGCGTTACTCGTAAGTTTAAACGAGAAGAAACGTAATTGCATTTCAGATAAGAAACATCTAAAATGGCTGCATCACTTCTCTGTACACCATGGATTTTCACAGGAAGAAAATGCTGTTTCCTAAATAAAATCATTCCATCAAACAAATAGAGCTATCAAAGTGGTTTATACCTGACTGTTCAAGACCAAATCTATGTTTCACTGATTAGTAAGTCCAGATCCTCAGTGTCCTGTGCCTTTTTTCATAGCTAGAAATTGGTTTTCAAACAAGAGTTTATATCATGTGGACTTCCCTCTAAGTATCTTTATCTTTTGCCTGAGGTCTTGTTCCTATGCTTTTGCCCCTACCTAATTAACTTTGAGCTCTTACGTTTCAGCTCCTAACAAGGTTCAAGAATATCCAGCATTTTTCATAAAGCAGAGCACAACAAAGCACCTTGTTCCTCACAATTCCTCTTCTGTTGTTAACTTACAAATGCACGTGGTGGGAGTTGGCCATAGCTTAAATTATAAAAGATCCACTGATGCTGTTTTTCATAATCAAGTACATCACATATATTTCACCACAGAAGTATTTCAATAAAAGTTTCCTTCCAAAAACTATTTTATGATTTATAGCTTTTAAAACAACAACAAACTAAGTTTCCAAGCAATTACTTCCCACTATATTCTCCACAGCAAAATTAAGGGAATGTCTATAGACATTTTTATGAGAGATTTTATAAAGAACTCTATTTGCAGTACCTGATTCGGAGACTTGACTTGGCCAACTCACTGTGTTCAATTTCAGCCTTTTTCATATTAAATATTTTTTTAATCGCATTTGCATCCTGTCAATTAAAAGAATTTATTTGTTTAATGTTGAGTTAATAATGTTATAGTCAGGTATATCCATCTACCTAAAAATCTAAAACAAAAACAAAAATGAAGGCTTTTTTACATTTAGATACAAAACAATTTTTCATGAGAAATGAAGCACAGAACAAAGTCTGCCTGAAATACACCCAAGGGTGGCCTGTAAAAACTGAACAGAAGAGCTGAGTAGCTTCAAGTTCATTGTTTGCCATAGCCTTTAAAAAAAAAAACCAAAAACAACTACAATTTGCAAATACACACAAATACCACTTCAAACTAAGCAGGCAAATGAGTTTCTGTGCCTTTGCAATCAAAAAGTTACTGCCATCATCGAGCTTTACAATGCTTGCTCTCTCTCATTCTTCACCCATGGACTTGATAACAGTTCACAACATAGAGATTACAAGTTTTGAGTGAGGTTACAAGCATGAATAATATCTCTAGGAACTGAAACTACAACCCAAACAGATGTGCAATTGGAAAAGTCCAAGAGCCACTTACACAACAGTGTCACACATACACAAGGTCTCTCAGTACAAAGCCCTTAAAAAACCAAGCACACAAAGGAATAATTTACCACTGAATTTCTCTTACTTCCAGAGTACATGGAAACAACAGTGTGATAATCTGTACACAAAACACTGGTGAACTAAGTACAAAAAAGATGGGAGGTGCAATTTGGTCACAAAAATATGGCTAAAAGGAAGAAGAACTTCAAAAACTATGCAAAGAAGGCATGACTGGTTTTGAAGCTTATGATGAAAACCATAAACAGTTCCTGCAATCTGGAAAGAGATAACAGCTGAGTACTACCACTAGCACTTGAACCTGTAGTTTCAGCCATTTTAACTTCAACCACAAGTACAGGGATCCTCCATTCCTCCAAAGAAATCATGTAACTCTTTCCAATTAAATTTTATCTCTGGATAAAAAAATCATATACGTCAAGAAAAAAAAAAATTACATACACCTCAGTTATACTAAAAGCAATATAAAAAAAGGTAAAGGTACTAATAGCAATTATTTTAAAAATGTAAGCAGTCTTTAGGGCCTTATGCTAAAGGTTTGTTTAAGGATCAATCAGCACAGAAAGCAGCAGAAAAAAATCTGAACTCAAATCAAACTATGCACAACTGAAACTAACCTTGAATACTTGTGATCCAGGCTCATTGTAGGTTTTGGCATTCTTTGCCAGAAGATCTATATCCTTGGCCATTGCATGAATACTTTTATAAGTTCCATTCTAAACGACAAAAAACCAGAACTGCTTAAAGTGCCAGCCTTCAGATAGCATGAAAAATAAGTCAATAGTGAAAAGCAAAGGGATTTCATATAGAATAAAGGGAACATTTACAGAAAAACAATAACATTCTATAAAGAGAACAGATAGGTATCTGGAAAAAGTCATCAAAAAAGAAAGGAACAAACAGTGCTAAATCCTTATAGAGCTTACAAATGTTAAGTCAAAGATTGAAAAAATACTTAATACATCAGATTATCTTCATTTTGAAGGGTTCTGACAAAATGTTATTTTACAGCAGCATTCTCTAGTTCAATTAGTCTATGTGCTATGCCTCACTGTTATACAGAATGCTAGAGTAACAGAACAGTATTTCAAATTCCTGTAGAAGTCAGATGAAAAATGCATCAGTACAAAACATCTATTTATAGCACTAGAACAAAAGTAGGTGATGATAATGTACGACCAAGCTTCAATACCTTAATATTTTACATTAGCAGTACTTGCCAAGGAACTAGTTTAAACCATTAAACATCAAGGAACTCAAGATATTCAGGCTCAGTGCCAGCACACTACAGTATACAATGCTTGATCTTCAACACAGTTATACTTCTGCAGCTTTAACCCAGGACAGAAGATTAAAGCAGCACAGCATTCACACTTTTAAGTAGGAGGGGAAAAACACATTGCCTTTCCTACCACCATAACCTTTGGCTTTTACCTATTTTAGAATGCTTACTGTTAAACAAGTCTATACCACGACACATAAATATGCTCATACTGTACCTGTATCCTTTGGGCAATAGTTTTAAGATCTATGGGTTCCTTTATTATTGCATAATAATCTGGATATTGCTGGAAAACAAAAATAATTTATATATTACTATAAACAGTCATAAAGCTATTGTTCTAATAGCTTAGACAATGAGCTATTAGGTGAATTGCAGTTAACAGTGTAAGCTTCATAAACACAGCACTAGGCTTCAATTTGGGCAAGTCAGATCATAAGGCAGATACAAGGAATTATAATTCATCAACAAACTGACATAAAAGAACAGTGCTGTCTGAAAGCCAAATACATGTGTGATGGCCTTCAGAGTATTTATTATGCTGGTTAAAGTTGTTACACCACACCCTGAAACAGAATAGCGAAAGACATATTTTAAAAGATTAAAAACTGCACCAAAAAAACCCCAGTTACCCCAACTGGCAGAACATGGCAAGCCCAAATCTGCAAGGAAGGGCTGGGAATGAGTGGGTAGGAGCAAAGAAGGGAGGGAAGTTCTAAAAACAGCTGGAGTTTGCCACTGAAGAGATAGTAACAAAGAACTGCATCCTGAGTGTGCCCATCATAGTGTCTAACATCAGCTATACAAATGTCCAGGTTTCCAGCTTAGAACACAATCAATATTATTAAAATACCCACCACTTTAGAAGGAAGTTTCTGAAACAATTCACTTATGAGACGTCCTGATGGGTTTGTGGCAACAGCTACAGCTTCAAGAAGCTGTTCAAGAATTTCCTTCAGGTAACCTGGAGATGACTATATAAGAATTGAAATCAGAAGAAGTTTTAATAGCAGCCATAGTGGAGTGCTTCAAGTTGCACTGAAATACATGAATTTACTTTTCAAAGACAGAAAAAATCAGCTATAAAACAGGGGTGCAACTTTTGAAAGCAACATTGTTTACGCATTTAGGTAAAGCACATGAGAAAACTTTAATTTCACATTTACACTGCAGACTGTCATACATTCTGTATTGCTAGAACAGACTTGGTTGTCAACATTAACGAAAACATGCACCCCAACATCACAAAAACCAGGCAAGCTCAAACTTTCTATCATCATATCTGGCTTATAAAACACTCCGGGAACAGCTGTACTACCTGCATGGGACACACGCTGAAAAACGATGTCCTTGGACATGAAGCCTGCTTGCATCAAACCTCGGTGCTGGCATGGATGGTATCAAGCACTCACCATATTAGTTTCAACTAAACCAGAACTACGTTTTATCCATATCAGAAAACAGTGTAACTTTTTTTTTGCCAGGCAAAAATGAAACACACATTCAATGCTGTGAAATTATTAACGAATAAACCTGTGTAAGAAATACATTTTGGGGCATAATTTCACTATGAAAAGACTTAATGCTTTTTTACATGTGGAGGCCAATCTCCCTCTCAGAGACAGCTGACACACACAGCCACAGTTTCCTTCAACTGCAACTGTCATGCCCACACTTACTAATTCAGAATTTGCGCCTTGATTGTCATGTCCTTCCTCATCGTCATCTTCCTCCTCAGCATCACCTTTTTGAACAAATTCATTTTTTGTGCGCAAATACAACTCCCATAATTTGCAGGCAGCTTTATATTCAGGAGAATCAGGCTGCAAAAACAAATCAAACATTCTACTCAAAATTCAGATCGTTCTTATCTAAAGGAGATTTATAAATTATTAGTTTAAAGGTATTAAGTGCATTAAAAAAATAATAGAAAACTTGGAAAATTCCTACTCCAGTTGTTCTTCAACAGATATGTTGAGAATCGCAATAAGCACTAGAAAATAAAACCTCTATCACTCTAAAGCATCTTAAGTCTTTCATAAAACTTAGCAATAAAATTACTTGGGTTGAGGCCTGGACAAGCCTATTAGATGAACGTGGAGAAATTGCAGCATAACACTACTGATATTCAAAACAGACTAAATATCAGTATGCCAGAAATGTGATTTAAGCCAATACTGCTGCCATTGTGCGGCACTTGAAAATTAATTTCTACAGAAGAAGAAGGAGAATAATGGTGCCAATACCTTTGAAAGCACTGAAATGATTTACACTCAGCACTAACTGTGAAATTCCAAAGAACCTGGCAACATGCTACCTCCTGGGTACACATCTAGGTATATATTTTGGAAGAGCTAGAAGAATTAGTCAGCAAATTACATTCTGTAAATAGGGAGTTGTTAGTGGCAGACAAGCATGTGCCCATTACCATTACTACTTAAGAACATTACCCAGAAGAAAAGATTGCTTTTCCACTCTTACGTATTTTTCATTCCCTTTCCTCTGTCACTTAACCTCTGTTTCAGGTACTCCTGCAGATGTGTCACCTTACTACTGCTGATTATGCTCTTCTTATTTCACTCTCAACCTCTGACAACTTGTAATACAAATGAGAAACCAACATGAGAACTATTCTTAAGCTTACCTTATTAGGCTTAAATATTCTCAAGACATTAGACCAGGTGCTAATTAAGAGGAACAGATTTAAAGGGTATTCTGCTCCACTAGTCTGCTTCCTTCTATATTAATGCAAGATGCTTAGAAGTGTAAGACTTGAACTGAAATATTAAAAAACCAAAATGTTTCTATTCTAATCCAGCACTGCCAATAAAACACCTGCTGCAATAAAGACCCTGAGAATGAATCAGCCGTCCCTGTTTTATATGCGTCATTGGAACTGCGTGGGTAAGGTAAAAGAGGAAAAAAGAAGAGGTTATGTTTGTGTACCATACCTCCAGCTTGCAACTCCATATTTCTCTGGAAATGCCAACATTCCTTCATCCTAGAATGATAGCTACCTATTTCTATTCTACCTGCAAGATTTTTACAACACAGATATAACATTGAGTCCACTATTCTGTAGGCAAAGGCAGCACACATTCTGTTAAACTCTCATCATTCTTTCCTGCCACCAAGTCCTCCTCCTTCACGTAGAAACCGTGAAACAGCCAACATCAATGGGCAAGTGCCTTGCAAAGCTTCAGGAATACACAATGAATTTAGAAATCTTTGTACGTCTTCTACTGTACTATGCAAATGCATTAATCCATAAATCTGGTTGTTTTCCAAAAAGCTGCACAGACACACAAATGTACACAAAATAAACATTGCTTTTCTGAATGTCACCTGGCTACACTGGTTGGGTCATTCAGAAAGCAGACATTTGGATCATCTCCACAGTGAAAGACACAGGAAAGGTAATATTGGCAGTTTTAGATTTGCTGTCTCAGTAGCCACACACAATTTCAGTTTTATGCATTTAACATAGCCTGCCATTAAACAAGATTAATCCAGTTCTTTTTCCTCACTTCCTTATGGCAACTGCAATAAAAATCATTAACATCTAAAATATAACACATAGCCAGTTTGGGGGAATGGACATGGAGGTGGCACCTTTGATGATCATCACGTACACTCACAATCTGTCATCACTGACCAATGTGCCTTTTTATTGTTTGATTAAGTGGCCAATGGAACAGAAAGATTCAACACTCCTACTGTATGCTTGCTGTTATTTATAAACTCATCCTTTAGGGGAAAAAAATCCATCCTATTTCAAAAGGATTGTTAGAAAAATATTCTTCTCAGTTTACATATCTATTTTTGCTTTTTATCTCTTTTGGAAAACTACATGAAGATCCTCCCCACATTATATTATAGCTTTCCGTAGAGAAATAGCTATAATAGGACATCTGACAATAATACAGTCAACCTTACAGAAATATATGCAAATAAGAGAACAGCACACATAGCAGTTACCAATAATAAAGGCTAAACTGGAAAGGTTTTTGGCCAAATCAAGGAAGAATTTTAACATCTCTACCACTTTTACAAGTAATTTGAGCCTTTATATGTATTTTCCTCACCTTATAGTAAGCCTTCGCATTGTTAAAGAGAAGTTGAAAATCAGCAGTCAGCACATTCACATCATCATATTCCTCCATCTTCAGCTTCTGTTGGATTTTCATTAAATCAATTGGCTGAGAAACCACTTCATAATAATCTGGCTGATTTCTGTTGCAATGACAAAAACAGGTATTACATTCCAAGTAGTGAAACCAAAACCACAGCACTAAAGTTTGTACCTATCTATGACTAAATAAAACAAAGTTCCAATACATTTTTGTTACAGCTAAAAGATCTGGACAGTGGTCTACTAGTAGGCTTAATTTAGCACATGTTCTGTTGTCATCCTCAATTTTTGAGTTCCAAGATAAAATCCAGTCTCTAACTCTATCTACTGCATTTTCAGGGGTCACTTGTATTAACCTTCCCAAGGTATGTCGTTGGTATTACATTTCATCACTTACATAGAATATTTTATAGTCAAAGGCACAGATGCTTTAGGCAGATATAATTTTAAATTAATTCAGTGTACCCTTTTCTGAATGAAAAAGGGCACCAATGTTAGCATGGCCCATTGAATAATTACGTCAAATATTCAGAGCAAACACTGGTGTGAAACTAAGACAAATTTAGCTTAAATTTTTCATAGCTATTAATGCTGAAATATTCCTCAATATCCACTTACTCCCTGATTGAATTGCAGGTCCAAGGCTTAACCAGAACCACGGTCTTACCTTCGCTTCGGTGCCCTAATGAAAAGTTCACAAAGGAGTCTGCCCTGTTCATCTTTGTAATCTCTGATGGTGTTGTAAAGTTCATGGCATACAGCAATCTAAAAGGCAAGAACAATAAAGTAATGAAAAAGGAGAAAATTTAAGGAGGTAAATCAATGCCTGCTTACAATGGGAAAGACAAGCTGCCAATCCACAGCGTGCTCTAAGGCAGAACTGTGAAGAAATTGGTGCATCTCACATTAGTACAATATTTGAGAAGTGTGCCAGGTACTGCAGAATTATTTTTTTTAACATAGGGAGCTTTCTTTCAACGTTAATTCTAAGTAAAACACTCCAAATGTAAATTAATTCAGTATAATTCTCTCCAAGTTATAGACATCTAGAAGAACGACAGGGGTTCTTCTGCCCTGCAATTAATTAAAATTAGATGCTAACTCAAAGGCATAACAGAGATATTGTACACTTCAGCAATCACTGCCTGTGCCATTCCCCACTTATCTCTCTGCATTTGCTATTCAGACACAGCCCTCAACTTCTGCATGTTATGATCTCAGCTCCTTCTCCAACATCTTTCCATCTGCTAAAATCATCAGCAAAAAAAAAAAAACCAAACAAAAGAAGCAAAAGGAAAACAGGAAAGAAAAAGATGAAACTGGGGACACAAGTACAAGTCAAAACTGAACGAGGTCCTAAACAAAGCCTAGGCAAGGCAGCAACAGATTCAGGGCCAGTGTATATGTGCTACATACAATCACCCATTTCACAATCCAGCATTTCCCAGACAGGGATACAGTATTCCCAAGAAAGAAAGTTGTGCATAATAAGAAGGTACTAACAGGATCTACAGTTGGGAGATTAGAAAGTCTCCTCCTCTTTCTGCTTGGGCCTGGTATATTTGTGGAGTGGTGGCCGTCATCAAAGTCTCCTCCGCTGATGCTGCTGGAAGGCGAGGTAGCTCTTCGCCTCTTGGAACCCATGGAATCCAACTTCTTCTATAATGAAGAGAGATGTTCTTAAACTCATGGCATTGCATCCAAACTCTCTGGTGAGAGTAAACTATAAAGCTATCGATGCTTAGGATGTCACATATGTTTGTTACACACTACAGTTCAGTTAAGCCATACATCTAAACACCAGCTTTTTGAAAACTGGCAAGAGTAAAGGGAAATCAAAACGGTTGTACAGTTTATAGTCCTGATGACAACAATGTTGGAAAGCTCAGGGCTCACAGTGATGAAGAGCAATTTAGCAGCTCTTCCTAGGATATGTTTTTAAACTATCTAAATTTTGATACTTCAGCCCATGCACAATACTAAGTGAGAAACACTGTTTTGAAAGAAAAAGCTGCAGAGAATCATAGAATGGTTTGGGTTGGAAGGGACCTTTAAAGGTCATGTAGTCCAACCCCCCTGCCATGGGCAGGGACATCTTCAACTAGACCCTTGTCCAACCTGACCTTGAATGTTTCCAGGGATGGGGCAACAACCACCTCTCTGGGAAACCTGTGCCAGTGTTTCAGCACCCTCGTTGTAAAACATTTCTTCCTTGTATCTGGTCTGAATCTCCCCCCTTTTAGTTTAAAACCATCACCCCTTGTCCTAACACCACAGGCCCTGCTAAAGTTTGTCCCCAGAGACATGTGCTCAGTTCTCCCATAAAAGCACATAATTACATGTCAAATTTTAAAAACCCCCAAACCATCAAACAAACAAAAAAACAACCATGAAGAAAACAAATTACAAACAAACATTCAAATGGCTACTGAATACCTTGCCTTAGATTCAAGCCAAAAAAAGGTCTAGACCATCGTGTGACCTACCACTCCCACTTTATGTGTAGGATGAATGGCTCAATCATCAAGAAGCAGAAAAAGCCACCTCCTTTTTTGGCCATAATTTTCCATTTGCCAACACAAACAGTGACAAATGAGTAAGGACCATCCAACAACTACGGCGATTTACAGGACAAGGTGTTGGCTCTTCCCAACTTCCAGTGACAGCATCAGAAAAATGTCTTTATTTGTAGGTGTCTCAAAGGCTGAAAACAGCCTAGATCCATCTATCCCAGCCTATACCCATTTTCCAACCAAATCAAGGAATTTCTTCTGGAAAGCACTCAGCTGATTTACAAGGCACGGCAGCACAACAGAAGCGCATTCGTGTTAGAGACAGAACTAATTTCAAGCACACAAATGAGATGAATAAGGCAGGAATAATTATCAGTTAGGATAAAGAAAAACAAAAGCCTAAGGCAAAGGAATGGAGAGAATGGTGCACATACAATCAATAATTTACCAGATTTACCAGAGTACAACCAGCACCTCGAAAAGCCAGTCTCCTCATAGTGTCTGATGGCCAAGTACAGATACTGGGAGAAGGTAACACTCTAAGAGTAGCAAACCAGCAATGGTGTTAGTACAGTTAAAACTGGAAGACAAGAAAAAGGAAAAAGAGAGAGAAGAAAACTGAGAGGAGATAGACAATTAAAGAATAAAATCAAATAACAAACTGAATAATTACAGTGACAGAGCAAAAAAGCAAGAAATAGAAGGTAACATTTTTAGCCTAGCAGAAACTCTACAAAGTAACTGTGTACACAGAATGCCAGACATTTCTGTCATTTCTACAGTAAAAACTCATTTCTTTATTGTTCCTGAATACTTATTACAGATTTCACAGCCACTTGCTAGAGAATGATTCATCAAGCAGAGCAGGGAATAAACATAAGTGAAGTGTGACCTGAGAGTAAAAACCAGAAAGCAGTAAAACTTACAGACTGAGAAGTAGTACAGTGCTTATAACAGCAAGAGAATAATTTTTAAGGTCAAGAAACATTTAGCAGACTCTCCAGTGATGATGCACCTCCATCAGTCTCACAGTGGATTTTTATCCTCCTAAGTAAGCAACATTATGTATCCAGGCATCCAGGTTCACGAAAGATATGCCTGTTTCAATTCCTAAGCAGTCTCCCAGTCTTATTTTTTTCCCCAGAAATTCCATGTGAAATGTACAGAACCATTTAATGCCAAAATTATTGCTTCTATTTAGTTCATACAACTACTGTCTTCCACCAAACCCCAGAGAGATTGTTTTCCTGTTCAGTATTCTGGACATTTTTAGAACATGCAGAGAAACTCTGTGCTGTATTAGCAGGCAATTCCCCTCGGGAACAGACAAGCAGCCTGTCGCTGTTGGCACTGCCTCCTTCTCCGAGAGCTACAGTGTCAAATGGCCAACACCAGGCATGTGCTGATGGGGAGGCTGCTAGAAAACACAAGTTCCTGGTTGGGAAAGAAAGGTGGGGGGACTATTGGAATCAATAACACCAGCTCAACCAGGAACCCAAAAGTACACTCAGTCCCATCCCATCCTGAAATAAAGATTCGGGGACCCCTCAACCAGCACCTCCCTGCAAAGTGCATGTAGGATTTTCCACATCTGTCATCTGAGGCAGCTACACTGTGGCTCTTGGCTGTACACAAACACTGGTGTTCACCTGTCTGACCAAGACACCTGGCCATTCTGTACACAGCCTCCAAAAACATTTTTTCTCCTCAAATTACCAAGGAAGATGTAAAACACGTATCAGTCTGAACAACATCACGAATACTCAGTCAGAGAACTGCTTATGTTAAACTTCTAGTGAATCTCAGGCTTCAAAATGCAAACTTCTCTCTAGATCTCTGTGCTCATGAACAGATCAACCCACTGCACACAGAAATATATTGTTTTACTTAAGAACGTCTCCTGGACTTTCTTCTGTAACCTAACTGCTAGCTCACGAGTCTCTCAACAGTCACGCCAAGAATCTCCACTACAAACAAGCCATCTCCTGTGCAACAGGAGCTCGAGCATCTCTTAATAACTGCTCACAATGCCCATAAAAATGTCACATAGCCATAGATATCTCTATAAGAAATGCTTTGGCTATTACTAATAGGCATGTATATTAATATATAGACAATGGGTGGAAGGCTGCCTCTCCTGAGAGCTGTACTAGGCTGATCACCACGAGCATTACCCAATCTAATCTCATTAAACCAACAGTTTTTACATGCATTTCAGATAACACGCTCGAAACAAGTCCGTGAGGTCCTAACACACATTCCATTTTCTGCCTCCAAGGAGAAAAAAGCTGAAAGCAAATAGATACCATGGAAAGTATTTTATTGTTATCAGGATCTCCTGTGTTTCAGCAGAAACACTCACTAAATCACGATAAATTTAGCAAAGGGGAGAAGGGAGGGAAACAGCCTGAACTTGCCCCGATTCTGATCACGTTTAAACCGGCTACAAGACAGGAAAAGGGGACGGCAGCAACCAGGCACTATAAAAGGACAAAGCTGGTGGAGAAGCCAGAGGCAGAGCACATCCATCAGTTTTATCAACAGCGGGACAAGACATAAAGAGGCAAAACACCCGGTTCCCCGAAGCGCCCGCGGGCGGCCCTGCCCGCTCCGGGAGCTGTTATTGTTGGCGGAGGAGACAAAGAAAAACACCTTTCCGAGCACCGGGCCAGCCTGTGCCCTCACGGCCTGACAGGACCGTGTCCCCTCCCCGACCCGCACCGGGCAGGACGCGCTCCCGTTCCCCG